>NC_085099.1:1304593-1327093 GCF_963422355.1 Corticium candelabrum | reverse complement strand
AATCTGTACGGACGAGTTTAGCAACATCGTACCTCTCAGTGGTGGAACGGTGACGTTTGCGACCGTGGAGAACCGAGAATCGACCGACAAGTTTGATTCGAGTGTCGAGCTGCAGGATTGGGTGACGGCGACGGACGTGCGCGTGCAGCTGTCACAGCCGAATACGTTTGGCGACGAGATTTACAACGTGACGAGGACGTTGAGGTCGTATTACTACGCCGTGCAGGATCTCTCGATCGGTGCTCGCTGCAAGTGCAACGGACACGCGTCGAGATGCGTGGAGGACGAGACAACCGGCATGTTGAATTGCGAGTGTCAACACGGAACGACGGGCAGGGATTGCGAGCGATGTCTACCGTTTTTTCAAGGCCGGCCGTGGCGCCGCGCGACTGGAAACGACGTCAACGACTGTCTCCGTAAGTGTGTGACTTCGCGTGTTCGCTAGGCGTCTTCGTACGTCTTCCACGGTCTCGTTTTTGCGCGTGTTTTGATCCGGAAACGTCAGCAGGTGTCGATTCAGATTGTTAGTAATTCGCACTTCTCAGTAAGCCGAGTGCGGAAGCGGACAGCTGCGCGACTTCGATATGTTTACTTGCATGACATTAGTACGCAATACTTGTGTTACCCGAGGCGTGGAAACGCGTAGACTAACGACCAACAACCAACCAACGACCAACCAACAACGCGCGCTAGAGTTAGACAATTACAGTTGTGGGAAATTTGCTCTAATTAGTAGGAAGTGGGTTGGGAAGCGGACAGCTGCGTGACTGTCATGTGTTTAGCGGGAATTTCCTAAACAGCGCCTAGGGCAGCATTAGGAAAATGGGCATCTCTGGAAATTGGCAGACTGACTTGAGTACAGCACATGGTAGGCAAGTGTGAGGCCCATCTTGCAGTGTCCTGTGTGTTTAGTCTCTAAAAAACTTGGGAGTGTGACCAGATTTGACTGCATCTGCATGCCCTCCTCTGCTTCTTGTGAGGCGTTTCTTTAGAGGTTCCTTGTCTGGTTGCCAAACCTGTACTGTACTGTACTGTACTGTACTGTACTGTACACCTACTCTGTAGTATAGTAACGCACGTTACCACTAAGCCTAGGAATATCAACCAACTTTGTCCACCACATAGCACAGTCTTGATTCTCATGTGGCGATTATTTTGCATTACATTATTACACAATACTCGTTACCCGAGGCATGAAATGCTAGGGTACAGTAACGCCTCCTGTAGACCAACCACTAACCAATGACCAACCAATGAGGTATGCTTGCGTAGATTGTTATCCCTGGTTATCCCTAGTTATCGCTAGCACTGCAAATCTAGAAATTTTTGTAGTCATGAAATTAGTTATATTCGTACAGATACGGTACGTATTTGCCCTAATAACGCCCATGCCCGTATATACGCCCATGCCCGTATATACGCCCAGGTGTGGCAGGTCAGAACTTACAGCCCGAAAAACGCCCATGCCCAAGTATACGCCCAGCTAAGCATACACAGAATATACAACACGGTGTTTGCAGAATATCCGTCTTCTTCAGTGTGTGTTTGATGACTGCATGGTGTCAGTGTTGAGTGAAAGTGCTTACCTCCAGACTCATTTCTTTGGTGCAATTACTGATACTGATGCTGTTGATCATGACGGGCTTCAGGGTGAGCGACGACTCTGATTTGCGTGTGTGATTAGTTTCTGCGTGTATGCTGATGCTGTACGGATACCAGTACTTTTGATCTTGCAAATGGATAATTGCAGGCATTTGTGGTATTCCGTCTTCGAGTGTCTAGATGATGACTGGCCAAATGACAGCATTTTGCGACCATGTATACGCCTAGGACCAAAATAATGCCCATGCTCTAGTATACGCCCGGAAAAAGGGTTTCTTTGTCCGTGAGTAGTAAGTAACCCAGGGTTACTATTTTTCAATCATCTCAGAGCATAGGGAGTCGGGTTACTATTCTAGGACAAGTAATACAACAAGCTGTCATATTCCGAACCACTTTACTTACCACCTCGGAGCTCCAAGACTGCGTTGCACAGCTGAAAACGTGCAGACAGTCGTTCAGCATGTTCCTGCGTAGCGTAACTCATGGGTTACTGTTCGAGTATGGCTTACTATTTTTACAGTTATAAAATAACTAGCCCACCATCCCGTTCTCCGCACTGGCTAATTAGATTAGTTAGTAAATTGATTTATCATTGTATGCACACACACACACAAACACACACACACAGCACAGACAGACAGACAGACATTTATGTATATGTAATTAATTATTTATTTACTATATTGATTATAGATAGATGCACTCAAATTTGGCTACAGTACAGTACCGATGTCCTGTACTGATGAACTACTTCATATGCAGAAGTACTAGAATTTGAGTATAAAATTTTCTGGATTTACAGCATCTTTAGCATTGCACTGTACAATCATTCTGGGAGCGAAAATCTGGTATTAAACCTTGCGTCTTTCTTTCACGGAAATCACATTGACTCACTTATTTTCCCAATGCAATGGCTTTGTGTTACTTGTTGCATTCTGTTGTGATGGGATTCGTTTTTGTTTCAGGCTGTGATTGTAATGGGCATTCGATGCGGTGTGTGTTGGATGAGAGGCTGTACGAGAGGACGGCAGATGGCGGCGTTTGCCTCAATTGTGGTAACAACACCGAGGGACAGCACTGCGAGCGTTGCATAGTGGGATACTACCTGGGGAGAGACAAAACGATTGACATGCCGAACCCATGCCAGGGTATGCGCATGCACGTGTGTTACACTTGCAGAGTTGGATCTAACGTGTGACATCTGTGTTAGAGTGTAGGTGTAATCCGAATGGTGTGACGACGAGCGGGTGCAATTCCAGAACGGGGCAGTGCCCTTGCAAACCGAACGTTGAGGGTCGAAAATGCAACAGATGCAAGCCAGAACATTGGAATCTCCAGGCCAGCAACAGTGAAGGGTGCAGCGGTATGAGAGTGAGATTGCTTGGTGTATGAATGATGATGATGACTGTGTGTGTGTGTGTGTGTGTGTGTGTGTGTGTGTGCATGCGTGTGTGCATGCGTGTGTGTGTGTGTGTGTGTGTGTGTGTGTGTGTTTTGTATGTGTATGTGTGTTGCAGCTTGTGATTGTTTCTCTCCTGGAACGATTGATGGCGACCGGGAGTGTGACAAGTCGACTGGCCAATGCAGATGCAAGGACAATGTGGTGGGAAGACGATGTAATCAATGCAGGGATGGTTTCTACGGCCTGGATAACAGCAATCCTGTCGGTTGTACCCCATGCAATTGTTACCCAGCAGGCTCGCAGGATACAACATGCAATAAAGACACCGGTGCGTGCACTTGCTGGCCGAACGTTTTTCGAAGAGATTGCTCTGAGCCTCGAGACGGATACTTCTTTCCAAGACTTGATTTTCTCACCTACGAAGCCGAGGACGGCACTGGAAGCTTTGTGTTTGATACATCAGTTGACGGCCACGAAGTCGTCTATACCGGTCGTGGTGTGGCCATCATCGTCGAGGGCAATTCAATAATTTTTCCGATCGTGGTTGCTCCTCTTAATGCCCGCTACAATGTCTACATTCGGTATACTCTCGATGGATTCGTGAATTGGGGCAACTTGGATGTTACTATTAGTCCCGGACGTCTTGTTGGTACTGCCCCAATTTGCAGGGATGAAGTTTCTAGTCGTATGACTCAATCTGTGACTGAGATATCACCCGGTGTGGCCGTCTCACGGAAGCTCGATGATGCTCTTTGTCTTCGCGGCGGTCGAAGCTACACGATAGAGTTGACGGCCGGTTCGCCATCGTCAGACGATGCGCTTCGACGTCTTCTAGTAGACAGAAAATTGATTATTGACTCGATCGTACTAATTCCTATCCCTGAAGAGTTGGTTCAGTTTGAATCCGATGTGGTGGACATAGTTAGCAACTGCGAACGAGTGCGATCGGCTGTGAGTACTCGAACGGGGAACTTCCGTCAGTGCGAGGCATTTGAGGCCGAAGTGACTACGATGTTGAATGACGGAGTGACAGGTGAGTGAAATAGCTTGAGTATGAATGGGTGAGCATTGTGTTGTGTGTGATTTTTTAGCGTGTGATTGCGATTTGACGGGCTCGCAGGATAACGTGTGTGAGAAGCACGGCGGGCAGTGTAGTTGTAAAGTAGGATTTGGAGGTCGACGGTGCGACCGATGCATTCCTGGCCACTATGAGTTACTGTCCGAGTGCAAACGTATGTTATGATTGATTTAATTAACAGATACATGCTGCCACACACACACACACACACACGCACACACACTACACGCACACACACAACACTAGTCGTCGTTGTACATAGTTTGTATTGATTCGTGTGTTTCATCCTTTAGCATGTAGCTGTGATGTGACCGGCTCGGTGAGTGGCGTTTGTGATCTTACAACAGGACAATGTCCTTGTCTACCGGGAGTCGCAAACATGTCTAATTTACCTGGAGAGGCCGGTCGACGCTGCACTCAGTGTCTCCCGCGGCTTTTCGGGTTCAGCAGCGGAGAGGGTTGCGAGGAGTGTCGATGTAATTTATTCGGTTCGACTTCGGTTCTGTGTAGCGACGACGGGAAATGTGATTGCCGAAGGGACGTGACTGGAGCGACATGCGATCAGTGCATACCCGATCACCATCGTCTTACTATCACTGGTTGTGTCTCGTGTGAATGCGACCCGGCAGGTTCTGAGAACTTAGACTGCGACACGGATGGCATATGCTCATGTAAGAACAACACGAGGGGCACCTTGTGCATCGATTGTGAAGATTACGCTTTTAATAAAAACGAAGATAATCCGTATGGATGCCAAAAATGTTTTTGCTTTGGCCACTCGGTTGGTTGCGACTCGGCTAGCGGGTTCGTAATGAACGAAATAAGTTCGGACTTTGATTCTGATGACGACGGCTGGAGTTCCGTGGATAGCAGAGGCGATGATTGGACATTAGATTACAGGAAGGGAAAGAAGGCAGTTCGTGTTATTAGTGACGGCGCGAACGATGTCTTCTTTGTTGCTCCGGAGAAATTCTTAGGCGACCTACGGAAGTCGTACATGATGAAGATGTCATTCCAGCTTCGGTTTACAACCGACGAGCCGTCAAGTCAAGCTCAAGGGCAAGATGTGTTTATCGAGTCGAGCAGAGGGACGGTATTCGCCTCCCTGGACAAACTACCGACAAACAATATGCAAACTTTTGAGATTCGTCTAGATGAGTTTGCATTTCAACCTGTCACGAGGTCGTTACTGAAGTTGAACATGATCGATGTGCTCAGCTCGGTTTCAAGTATCCGGGTTCGAGCGTCGTACGTACCGGGAGACAAGAGCACGATTTTATTGTACAATTTTAAGCTAGAAACTGCAGTAGAGGGAGACAACGGGACGTTCGTTCGATCAGTGGAACAGTGTGTTTGTCCACCGAGTCACACCAGTAAGTGCACGCATTTGGGATCGTTTTATATTGTTTAGTAAATCGGTTGTTTTGACTTAGGTTTGTCTTGCGAGCTGTGTGCATCCGGATACAAGCGCGAGCGACCGGGTTTAGGACCAAGATCGAATTGTGTACCTTGCGAGTGCAACAATCACTCAAACACGTGTGATTCGGATACGGGTGTCTGCTCCGAATGCAAGGAGAACACGCAAGGCAACCGATGTCAACTGTGTGCTGTAGGTTATTACGGCGATGCAACGCGTGGATCACCGAGCGATTGCCGACGATGTCCGTGTCCTTACGCGACCGATCCGGGACGATTTGGTGCAGCATGTGAGGTGACGTTGACGGGCGATATCGTGTGTTCGGATTGCCTTCCCGGACACACAGGATCACGATGCGAAGTGTGCATGGACGGTTATTTCGGCGATCCGCTTGGTCGGCACGGCAATGTGTCCGGCTGCTCGGACTGTCGATGCAACGGAAACATCGATTTGGACGATACGGGTAACTGCAATCGTTCGACCGGCGAATGCCTGAAGTGCACACGAAACACGGCGGGCAGATTCTGCCAGATGTGTAAACCGGGATACTTCGGCGACGCAATAACAGCAAAGAATTGTATCGGTATGTCACACGGTTATGGCCGTAACCTAGTGCTTCGTCATGGGTTTCTTGTTTTGTAGCGTGTAGCTGCAATCGGTGGGGCACCGAGCCGGGCGATCTATGCGATCACAGAACGGGTGTCTGTAACTGTAAACGAAACGTCGAAGGAGACGATTGCGGTCGATGCATACGCGATCATTACGGTCTCCAGAGCGGGAACGGTTGCACTTCGTGCGACTGTGATCCTGTCGGTAGTAACAGTTCTCAGTGCGACAGCAACGGACAGTGTCGTTGCAAAGTCGGCGTCGAAGGCGAGAAGTGTGACGTCTGTAGCGTCGGATATTATCGTCTGAGTGAGACGGGATGTAGTGGTAAATCGATTTTGTGGTTGTTTGATATTCATGAGTAGCAAGGGTTGAATGTTTCGTGTTTGTAGCGTGTGGTTGCGATCCGAGAGGCTCGGCAGATCTACAGTGTAACAACGTGACGGGCGTGTGTATGTGTAAGGCGGGAGTGATGGGAGAAAAGTGCGACCAATGTATGTTGGGTACACACGATTTGGATCGCGGATGTGTCGGTATGTAATACGTGTTGTGATCGTATGCACCCGTGTTGCTAAACTGAGTGCGTATGTTCAGAATGCCCCGAATGCTTTCGTCAGGTGAAAGCAGTTTACGATAGACTCATTGCTAAAATGAAGGAACTCGAGGTGCTACTTCGGGATGTGCCGACAGGAGGTCGAGTTTCGAGTGAGGATTTTGATAAGGCTTTGCAGCAGACACGTGAAGACATCAGTCGGTTACTGAACGATACGAAGGATGCCAAATCTCGTGATGAGTTTCTTATCGGAGAGGTGGATAGACTCGATGAGCTTATCAGGCAGTTTGGTGAGCATCTCTCTCGGATTAACATTACTCTGATTGCTGGCGAATCTTCGGGAAATGTTGCGAGGAATACGGTGATCAACTCTGAATCGGTGGTCATTGAAATCGTGGAGCTTATTAATAACATTCGTGACCGGATTAAGAACGGTGCTCAAAGAGCTCTTGATGATGCTAATGCTGCTGCCGAGAGCGGTCGAGGGCAACAGAGACAGTTGCAACGTATTCTTGCAGATGCTAAGAGAACGGCAGACGGTCAGGAGATGAGCGCGACCGAGATTGAGATGGATGCGAGTGATGCGTTGATAATTGCGAGGAATGCCAACCAGATAGCGAAGGATGCCGTAGAATTGCAAAAGAAAGCGATTACGGTTGTCGAGAAACTTGTTGATGATATCAGCAATGCGTCGATGCTGGCCAATCAAGCCGAGCAGGCAGTGAACGATGCTACTCGTGAATCTAAGGAAGTGTTGGACAAATCGAAACGAGTTCTCGAACTTGCCAAGATGCCTCTGTCGTCTATTGACTCGGAAGGTCTTGTGCAACGCGCTTCTGATGCTCTTGGCAATGCAAGTCAGTTGGTAGCCGATGCAATGAAACTACTACAAGATAACATTGGCATCATTCGGTTCGTTCGCGGTGCGAAAGCTGATGTGGATAAGTTGCTAGAGGAAGGCAAGAAATCCCAGCAGCTTGCGGCGCAGCTTTTAGCAATTGTGAATGCGGCGAAGTACCGAGCGGAGAATGCATCGAATAGGGGGAGATTGTTGTTGAGCGAAGCGGAGATGCTGAAGGAAAAGGTGGAGGACATCACGGAGACGTTAGAGAAAACGAAGAGAGACATTCTTCGTGCTTTGGATGCCATCAAGAAAGCAGTGGCGAAGAAGATCAAGACACGGGAGCTATCCAAGAGTGCTCAAGCTACGTTGGATGCAGCGAGAAGTAACGCAAGCGAAGCACTACGTGTCGGTAAACTTGCTGAAGATCTGGCTCAGAAAGCGGCAACTGTATATACGATTTTCGGGCATTTAGTTTGTCATGGTCATGATGTGTATTGTTTTGTAGGATTCGATGGCTCAAAAGGAAAGGTCAGAGCAGGCACTCAGAGATGCAGAAAGCGTGCTAGCCACGTTTTTGAAGCTAGAAGAGGATGCTAATGCGACATACAATAGCTGGAAGAGTCTCGACGAGGAAGTATCCAGACAGACTGGAAGGATCGCCGCTGTCGCTATGACGGCCAATCTTTCACAGACCATCGCTACCCGAGCCGGCAAGGAGGCGACGTCGTTACAGCGAAGGCTGGGAGATATGGACAGGCTACTGAAAGCGAATGGAACTCTCGATACATCGACGCTCGACTGGATCGAACAACAGTTGGCCGGGATTGAGACGTCACTCAACGAATTCCAAGTGAGTGAGGTGATAAAGGAATTCGAAGCCAGAGATACCGAGCAGAGGAGACAGATAGCGGATTATGATATCAGACTGGATGTGTTGGAAGGCGAAGTACTGCGACTGCAACGTATCAATGCGTCGATTCCTGGGCCTCCGACTTGCTTTGCAAGGAGAGATTGTGGTACTGATTGTCGTTGATATAGGCTGCCGGTTGGACGATTTAGCAGACTGATCGATGGTTTCATATTTGGTGGTGGATGACAGGAGATGCTAGTGTTACTAATATTTAGATATAACTGGTAGGATTTTGGTCTGGAAACTTGTTGATTTGATGTACGTACCAACACTATTGTAATGCAAGACTTTCAAAAACTCTAAAAATGGTAATTACTTTCCACAAAATGGTCACTTTCCATTGGTACAATGCTGTGTGATAATATGATACTGACTATGCAGTTGGCTCGGCGATGGCAAATTATGTGTGTGGAGTTGTCTATTATACGGGACATGTCGTAGTGTTGTCACAGATTGGCGCTGCGAGAAGAGAAGAACTAAAGGAGAACCACATGAACAATTAGGAGAGTGGGTAGCTACGTATATAGCTTTACAAATATAAGTAGTTTGTATATAGCGTTACATAGTTTGTCAGTCTGTGAGGGTGTGTTGTAGATTATACGGGACATGTGCGTTGCCAGTGTAACCAAATTGAGTTAACTTTAAATTAAGTGTCACACCATGCAATTTCTGTTTTATACATTCTTCTGCCTTCAGCATAAATCAAGCACATACCTATATGTTTTCTCAGAACCGTTATTTAGCCTCGAAGTTCCAGACCGTCTCCCAAGAAATGAGACCGACCTGAGTCTAGCGCGCGCTCCTACACTTCCAGGATTTGCCTTCTTTGTTCGCGAGCGCCTTTTGCTTTTGTGTGTTGTAGGCGATGGCGGACGTGACGGCTCCGACGGTCGAAATCTGCAGTAAGAGAACACGATTGGTGTTGTTTGCGTAGCTGCTAGTACTAGGTGGCTACCTTTGAAAGTCAGGTTCGTTGTCAGAGTCTCGACCGAATCGAAACAGAGTGTGTGGATGGTTGGTAACATTCTTCAACTTGGAAGTTGGAAGTTTAGCAAACGAATTGCTCTCAGCACTGACGGAAGGTGAGCTTAGCCTCGGCGTCCCAGACCCGTGTAGCGCCAACACGAAGGCAGACACTATGGGTCTGGGACAGGTGTGTGTGGTGTGTGTGTGTGTGTGTGTGTGTGTGTGTGTGTGTGTGTGTGTGTGTGTGTGTGTGTGTGTGTGTGTGTGTGTGTGTGTGTGTGTGTGGTGTGGTGTGGTGTGGTGTGGTGTGGTGTGTGGTGTGTGTGTGTGTGTGTGTGTGTGTGTGTGTGTGTGTGTGTGTGTGTGTGTGTGTGTGTGTGTGTGTGTGTGTGTGTGTGTGTGTGTGTGTGTTAAAGCTGCTAGAGACATAAATAGATTTCTTATTCTAGTGGACTTTGGCAATGTGTTGTCAAGTCACAAGTTGGAAAGACTCTATACTACCGCTATCTGATTTGCGAAGACTTGGATGGGAGAAATGGTGCTGTCATGACTGCATGGGAGTCGGGAATCAAACCTCGATGTTTTCAGCCTCCAGATCCTGGTGTTCTTGGTATTTAAAACAATGATAATGTTGACCGTTATATATGTAGACGAAAGAGAGAGAATGCTTTGTATTCTGCAGCTGGCCGGGAATTTGAAGTTTGTCAAGATGATGGTACTCTGTCCACTCTCATTAGTCATGTACCTGCAGGTGATTCTACGTACATTGTATCTTGTTATTGATCTTATAGCCCATTTACACAAGCACTTGTAAGTGGGCCAGTCCGTGCTGGCTTGCTTTGGAAGGCACGTGTAAACGTGGGCTGAGCCGTGCCGAGCCGTGCTTTCTAGCCGGACCAGCTCTGGCTGACTCGGGTCAGGTATGTTGTGCAAATGCTATCCATGCTGGGATGAGAGCCTCGCCATATTTGCCGAGGCAATGACAGCAAGGAACAAGCTCTTGAACTTTGTTGCTTCGACAGTCGACTGGTGGTAGACCTACACTTCTTATACATAAATAGGACGTTGCCTCATAAAATGTTCTACAAGTTTCCCGATTTGACTGTATGTTGTAAAGCCGTTGAGTAGAAAACAGAAGCAGCTTGAATTCTATCTGTTGCGAATGTGAGATAAAAATGCAAACTATGTTGATTTCAAGTGTATAACACACACTAACAACACACCCATCAGAAGCATTGGCTTGATACTAAAGGTTGTGTCGTGTAAACGCAGTCTGGCATGCTAGGCTGGTACAGGCTGTTGTGGCTCGGCTCGGCTTGCTGTGTGAGTTTATGTATGCACAGATCGACGTGTGTGTGTGTGTGTGTGTGTGTGAGAGAGAGAGAGAGAGAGTTGTGTGTGTGTGTGTGTGTGTGTGTGTGTGTGTGTGTGTGTGTGTGTGTGTGTGTGTGTGTGTGTGTGTTTGTGGTAGTAAATTAGGTCATATGCACTGTACTATTCTTAGTAATAGGTAGACTGCTTTTGCCACATTAAAAACAAAAAACAAATATTATTTGCTATTAACAGTTCAATCACCTCATAAGGAAATATGGTGCTCTCACTTCTTTCTCAGCTTTCTGTTTACTCTTCAAAGTAAACGACTTGTTTCTAATGATATGTATACTGTGCTCACAGGGACTGAAATGAATTCGGTCAGCAGCGGGTGTCTAACAGGGCAAACGGAAATTCACTTGCGATTTCATGACACCGAGGTTTATCCTATCAATTTGTGGACAATCAGCAAGGAACAGACAAAGCAACTTTCAATCAGAGTGAATCCGAGTTACACTCCTAGCACTGTAGGAATCAGAACTATCTGCCAGCGTTATGTATACGTATGTCTGTAACAAGCTGTTACTGTTATAGAATCAGACGTTGGTGCCTCCTCATACAATAGTCAAGGTAAATTGGATATATCACAAAAGTCTGGGGTTCTGACACGGTGTAGTTTGCTGTAGTTGCTTCGTGGTTCAAAGTGTGATACGTTTAACTTGCAGCCATCTTGTGGAGTGAGTTTGGAATGCGAGCAGAATAACATGCTTGTATTTACGACGCAGACATTTCATGTAGACAAGCTTGTACGTGTGTCGTTGCTTTGTTGGGCAACTTGTACTACATTGTTGTGTTATAGATGTTTACTATGTATTTGTATGCTGATGGGAGTTCTGACTCGAATCAGCCGTTGGGTATGTGCTGCCTGGTTCCGGATCAATTGAAAGGCACCAATGGTGTTGTGGCTGTGACTGTGTTTGCTGCTGGCTCTTCTTCTTTCCAACCCATTGGCAGCCTATCGGGTAATTCTAATGCAACTAGCGGTCAAGTTTCATAACTATAATCATTATATAATGGCTTAGTTTTTAATCAATCTCTCATTAGTTTGCAGTGGCGGTGGAGCGACTCGCAAGTTGGGAAACGGGGCATAAACGGATGTCGGAGTACATGAAGATCTCCATGCCTAAGCAAGAGTGTGTTGTCGACAATTTCTGTCGGGAAGCGCTTTCTAGTGTTGAACTTTAACGTAATAAATACCACTTTTTAATAGGCAACAGAAAGTGCTTACACACATCTATAGTTCTGGTGAACACATTCGTACGCCATGGAGTACGAAAATTCAAATATTTTTCTTCCAAAAGTTCTTTGCAGTTGTTGATTGTCAAATTGGGGGAGGGAAATTGCCTCGTCTCCTCCCCAGCTCTACTGCCGCTGTTTTGTTTATATTACATTGCAAGCTAACTACATTAATGGCTTTCATTTTGATTTCTGTTGTCTTACTTCTGATGCATGTAATACTTGCACCTGCATGAATCTCGAAGTTTGGGCTTTGGCATGGCAGAAATAGCTGTGGGCATTAACTAATATTGGGACGGGTGTCCTTGACATGTCTTACACAAATTGTCTCATTTTTAGCATTGTATCTGATGTTGATTTCTGTCTATTAGTTGACTTTTTGAAGATTATGCCATTTGATGAGACACTCATGGATCTATCACTGTCTCATTGTTACGACTGGAATTATCGTCGTCCCTTGTACATCGGTCATAGGGGAATGGGAATGTCTCTAACTTTGGACAAGTTCAACAAACAATCAGATATACCCGAAAACAGCATTCATTCATTTTTATCAGCCGTCGACCATGTCAGTCAATGAAATATTACGGGTAGTTTGGTTCACGTACAGTTGTACGTTTTAGGGGGCAGACTATATCGAGTTTGATGTTCAACTTTCTCAAGACAAAAGTCTAGTGTTGTTTCATGACTTGAAGATACCCGGCAGTTTGCTTGGCGTAAGCGGATTCAACTTTATATTAGTTTGAGTCACTAAAATATTAAAATATTAAAATTGTTGTGACTGGTAATGTTGTGTGTTACAGATTGATGACGATACGAAGCAATTGGAAATCAGTGTAAAAGACTGTACAAGTGAACAGTTGTCAATGCTGAGAGTTTGTTGTTTCATCAAGTTTATTGATGACGTCCATCTACTTGATGAATCCTGATATGCTTAGGTTGCTCCCATCTCTAGCCCTTTGGAAGGTGTTCCACATAAAGATTTGCAATTCTTTCCTAAACTTGTTGAAGTACGTAACGCTAGTAAGCTTTTTTTGCAAGAAAGAGATAACGGAAACTTCGTTATGTTTCAGGTTTTTGAAAGAGTACCCGAACACGTAGGCTTTTGTATTGATATTAAATACACAGAGACATATCGAGTAATAGATTATTTGAGTTACTATTTTTTGTAACTGTCGAAATTTGAAATTTGTTTTCTAAGGACGAGTCGGTTGAGCCTTATTTCGATCGCAACGTGTATGCAGACCTGCTGCTGGAGTTGTTGTTCAGCCATGCAAAGTCGAGGCCGATCGTTATGGCATCGTTTGATCCCGATCTGTGTACCATGTGAGACGAACGATCGGCATATTTTGTGATGACGTCACAGCTGACGTTTGTTATATCGTGGATGCAGATTACATTTAAAGCAACCTCGATATCCGGTCTTGTTTCTAACTTGTGGAGTTAATGACTCGTGGCCGGAGTATCAAGACGTTCGTCAACGAACTTTCGAATCGGCTGTAGCGTTTGCAAAGTCGGAACGTCTATTGGTAGCACATCTACTGGGGCAGCATGGAATCGTATCAGTAACAGTCGTGTTTGTGTCAATTGTGCAGGGTCTTAGTGCATTTTCAAGTCCTCTTTTGTCTGATCAGAGTTCATTAGAGATGATACTGAAGTCTGGGTTGGTTGTCTTTACGTGGGGTGACGATAACAGCGATGCTGGAAATGTTGTTACACTAAAGGAAGCTGGGGTTCATGCTGTGATCTGTGACAGGTAAGATGTCTAGATTAGACATCCATGGTTAAACAGTGTATGATGTTATATTGGATGTGTGTTCATTGTTTGTGCATGTGACCTAATTTAATTAGAGGTGTATTGTTATGTTTCAGAATTTCTGAGCTTAAGTTAACTGTATGAAGAAGTATGGATCTGTTGTGTATGTGACAATGTAATTTGTTGTTGTATGGACAAGGTATTTGTAATAAAGTGTGAAGATTTAAATAGTGTGACAGATTACTATTATTTCACTGGTCTTACTGAGAATCCGGGGCAAAGTTAGATATTATTTGCGAGCGAGTTCTCTCTAATGCGTCAAAGGGGTACTCTGAGTGTCCGTCCGTGCGTATGTCCGTCCGTGCGTCCGTCCGTGCGTATGTCCGTCCGTGCGTCCGTCCGTGCGCCACCACCCCTACACCCGGGGGAATCGTTTATGAATTGATAAATTCGAATCGTTCTTTGCTAGTTTTGAAGAAAGTAAACATACAATAGTTTATGTCATGTGACGTCATCACTAGAGATGTTTCTATGGAAACTATGCTCACTTATGTGACTGCGTTCCACCACCCCTACACCCAGGGGACAGCTGTTATAAATCGATCATTTTGAATAATTGTTTGTTTTCCTCGATGGGTGCCAAAAATTGACACTTCACGTTATGTGACGTCACTCTGTAATTATTGCTATGGCAACAAGATTGAATTAGGCGTAAGCAGCGTTTGACTTATATAGCGTCTGAGTTAATTGTTGTAATAACTGTTTTTGTGACAGTTAATGCTGTTCTTAGCTAATAATAATAATTAGCTAATGTAATGAAAGTTAACAACTGCCAACATCGCCATGGAAACATTGCTCACTTACTGTTTAAGCATGCGCGTTTTACTGTGCGTTGTGTACCACTCCTAACTAGCCACCCCACGAGTGAATTGAAGAAACAGTAGTTTACACGGCTACACCGTTGGTTAGGCGCTTCTCCGTTAGCTTGACTATCGATCTAAGTAACTAACTGTGACACTTCATGTGACGTCATCGGTAGACACTATTGACTGAACAAAGCGCGCAAAGTACAGCTGAAAGAAATTTGAAGAAAACAAGTCACTTACGACAGTAAAGGGTTTACTAATTGTACGAAACTGTTTCGAACGAAACTGATTTGCTGTCCATCGAGTGCATTCAGCAATATGTAGCTAATCTACCCGTGCATAGATCTAACTACCTGGCCGATGCCATCTCGCTAGCCGCGGCCGATGTTTTGTGACTGAAATTGCATTGAAATATTTTGCTTGCCGACAGTCGCTCCATAGAGGACGTCTAAATCTAGCCGAGTAAAATATTAATCACGGTTAGACTCATAGTACTTCACACATTAAATTGTTTACAGAGTGATCAGTTTTGTGACAGCTTTTCGAACAGAATCACCATTGACTGAAGAGCGCGCAAAGTAAAGAAAACAAGTAAATTACGACAGTAGAGGGTCTAGTAGTTGTACGAAGCTATTTCGAACAAAACTGATTTGCTGTCCATCGAGTGCATTCAGCAACAGTCGACGTCTAAATCTAGCCGAGTGAAATATTGATCAAGGTTAGATTCATAGTACTTTACACATTAATTATCTAGAGAGTGATCAGTTTTGTGGCAGCTTTCGACGGTTGTGAGCTGTATACGTGAGTGAGTATCGAGTTGTGTTGGTCGCGGTTATCTAGCTAGATAGTTCAGTTGTGTTTATTACTTCACACGTCGATCGCAATGAAATCTCATTGTCGAGCCTCTGTAACTATTACTAAAAGTAAACGAGACGTTACCGCAAGGCAACATCAGAGAAGAGCTACAACTAGCAGTGAGAAAGAACAGGATGCAGAAAGGCAACGTCAGAGAAGAGCTGTAGCTGCTGCAACAAGCAGTGAGAAGGAACGAAATGCAGAAAGGCAACGTCAGAGAAGAGCTGCTGCAACCAGTGGTGACAAAGAACGGGATGTAGAAAGGCAACGTCAGAGAAGAGCTATAGCTGCTGCAACAAGTAGTGAGAAGGAACGAAATGCAGAAAAGCGACGTCAGAGAAGAGCTGCTGCAACAAGAAGTAGTGAGACGGGACGAAATGCAGAAAGACAACGTCAGAGAAGAGCTATTGGTACTAGTAGTGAAAAAGAGCAAGAGGCACAAAGACAACGACGAAAAAGAACTAGTGCAACCTGCAATGAAAGAAAACAGGACGCAAAGAGAAAACGACTAAACAGAGTCCTTTCAGGTAGCCTTGAAAAAGAACAACAGACGAAAATACACTCTGAAAACAGTGCTACTGGAAGGAGCTGTAACGAAACGCGGAAAAGAAGCCTACCAGAATCAACGTCACGCTCATTGTTCACCATTTTACTGTCTCTCGAAAACCCAGAAAGGCGAATGGCAATGCAGGTTTGGATTTCCTAAACAGTTGCAAGATCAAACAACTATAGTCTTCGATGAGTATGGGGAACCAGAACTTCTGACGAAACGGAACGACCCGTACCAGCCACAATCCAATGCAGCTGCAAGGCCGGAGAGCTAACGTGGATAGGCAAGTGTGTCTAAATGCTAGACGCGTAGCCGAGTACTGCGCAAAGTATGCGAGCAAGCCCGAGAGCAGGTCGGTACCGATGCGAGAGGCCTTTAAGTTGGTTGTCGACAGCGTTAACGATGATGACAATATCAAAAAAGTCGTGCAGAAGTTACTCACAATGTCAGTCGCTGACCACGACTTTTCAGCTCAAGAAGCGTGCCATCTCTTGACCGGCGAACGGTTAGTTACATGTTCACGGTCTTTTATCGTGACCTCTCTCGACGGTGAAAGAGAAGTAGACCAGGACACTGCACGACAGGATGAAGGAGATGTGGCAACACATCCATCGCTGCTAGATATGTACATGAACCGTCCACGTACTCGACACTTTGAGGTCACGTGCTTTATGGATTTTGCAGCCAGCTATCGGATAACGAGAAAGTGTGGGATAAAGAAACGTGAAACTCCGGTAGTCGTAAGGATTATTCCTCAGATAACCCCTAATAGCCAAAGTGAAACAACATCGAGGCGCTACTGCATGCAGCAACTTGTGAAATACAAACCGTTTAGATCGGTAGACGACTCGACAAGTTCATTTGACGGTGATTCTATTCGAGCATTCGGTGAGTTTGTGACTAAGCCAGAAAATAGTAAACTGAAAACGCGCATTAGCCTTTCCAAAAATATCAATCGATTTCTTGCCGACTGCACCGAAATTAGGGTCACGGAAGTTACGTCAGAGAAAGAAATCTCTACCGAAAATCGGCACGCTACTGAAGAATGGATGCTCTTATGTCGTGTTACTGGTGACAACATTCAATGCCACAATTAAACGACCAGATCACAGACGAGCAGAGTGAGTTTGACTGGCTTGCCAGTGCTGCTAGATACAGTAACGTCGAAGAAGCTGTGACGTTTCTAGCGCAAAGTCAAGCTACAACAAGACTTTCAGATCGTCATGCCGTTTGCTTTGATCTCGCATCTCTCGATGGCAACCAAAGTCTAGCATATGACATAGTGAGAGTTCATAAAGACGTCACAGACGCAGGTACCGACTCTGACTCATTGAAACTAATTGTTAGTGGTACAGCAGGGACTGGCTCGAGGTCACTCTTAGGACACGGGTGTCGTATTGTCGCTCCCACCGGTATTGCCGCTTTTAGCATCAACGGTCAAACTCTTCACTCTTTGCTGCGCTTGTCGATTCACTCTGGAAAGTATTCCGAACTTCGAGGACATGCACTAAAAGAAATCCAGAGCGAATTAGCGGACTGCAAATATCTCATTATTGGCGAAATGTCGATGGTCGGTCATAAGCAGTCGGCTCTAGTACATCGAAGGCTAACAGAGATTTTCCCTCAAGAGGCTCAAAAGCCTTTTGCAAACATCGGTATCGTTATGATAGGCGACTTTGGACAACTTGCTCCAGTGGGAGATACGCCTCTTTTCAATCCGGACTCCAAAAGCTATGATTCTGATCTTGGAAGAGCGATGTACCTCACCATGAATAGAGCAGTTATTTTGACTGTAATACGACGGCAAGCCGGAAACGATTCAGAACAAATATATTTTCGTGAGACCCTAGCAAGACTTAGAAACGGACAGGTGTCTGAAGATGATTGGCATCTTCTGATGACAAGAACACCAGAGGCAGTACGTCGACGTGGTGCAGAGAATATGACTGAGTTTGAAAAGGCAGTACGATTGTTTTCTCGGCTGGAACGGGTTGTCGAATACAATTGTGAGTATCTGCGAAAGCTAAATAACCCTATAGCTAGAGTGGAAGCTCGTCACAGTTGCCAGGAAGCAAGGAATGCTTCTACCGAAGACGCCGGTGGTCTTTCTCCTTTACTGTATCTTTCCGTGAATGCACGCGTTATGTTGACTGCGAATCTTTGGACTCGGGCAGGGTTAGTGAACGGTGCTATGGGCTGTGTCGAAGACATTATTTACCAACACTACGGACCCCCGAGTTTACCTATAGCAGTCATAGTCAAATTTGATAAATACTCGGGTCCGACATGGGGTGGTGAAAACTGTTTTCCCATAATTCCAGTCGAAAGATCATGGAGATCAGAAGACAAACATCTCTGCAGAACGCAAATACCTGTCAGACTAGCTTGGGCTATTACTATTCATAAATCTCAGGGACTAACCCTAGAGAGAGCAGTCGTAGACCTCGGAGAAAAAGAGTTTGCCACTGGGCTGTCTTTTGTGGCGCTCTCACGGGTGAGACAAATAAAAGAGTGTATAATTCAAAGGATTGATTATGAGCGGCTAAGAAAAACTGTCTAATCAAAAGGTATCGAAATTACGTAGGCAAGAAGTGAAAGACACGGTCAAATGTCAAAAACAACACTACGTCATTTTCGGCATCTTGCAAGATCGGGATCAAAGATACATTCTGTTTCTGGTGATACCACTGGTACCGGTAGTGATGATATTGTGGCTACCAATAATACTGCGCGCACTGTTGCTGCCGATGTTCTTATCACTGGTAGTGCTACTATTGTCACTGTTCCTTTTGCTGATACTGCCGCTAATTCTGTCAATAATCTCGACACCGCTAGTGCTGGTAGAGAAACAACTAGATTCGATGTTTCTGGCAGTGAAAATGCTGTGAGATGTTGCTCCCGTCCAGTTAGCCACAACCGGTCAAGAAGAAAAGTAGTAAACAATATTAACACAATAGAACCAGCTACAATACTCGCAAATCGAGGTCGTTGTCTGTCAACAGTTCTAGGAGATGGCAACTGTTTTTTCCGATGCATAGCACTAGCCTCGACAGGTAGTGACGAGCAACATCGAGTCACAAGAGAACAAGTTGTTAACTTTATGACAGTTCATGCCGAAACTTTGTTCCTCCAGAATTCTATGCAGATGAATACGTCGAACGTATGGCTATATCTTCAACTTGGGCTACTGATGCCGAAATACGTGCTACGGCTACCCTTCTGCAAACTTCAATATATGTTTTCACCGAAGTTTTGACTTCACACGTGAAATCGTGGCAGTGGATGTTGTTTAAACCAGATTTCTCATGGCAATCTCCATTGCAACCATCGTGCAGTCGGATTGAAATTCTGAACATACCCAACTTGCATTACGACCTAATTGTGCCGTTGCAGCCCAATGTTGCTTTGGTACCTCCGGATATTACTGATGCAGTAGGAACCCACAGCTAAAGCCGTACTACTGCAGCAGCAGCTACATCTATATGAGAGTATTCAATGCTTTACACTACACAGTTTGCGCTGTATTAGTTACAAAAAATACGTGTGTAGTTAACTAGAATCAATATGTGTGAACGTAAGTCTGGATACAACGGCTTTACCATCAAATCTGATTCTTCTTTCTACCATACGTATCTTCCAAATTTTCGTCAGCATCCTAATATACATAGATAGGCACATACATGCGCATGCGTAAAGTATATGCAACAGTCGGGTTTTGCTTTTTGCCACTTTGACTATGGAAATGCTGCCCGAATCAATGCGTCTGCAAGTTACTACGGTATCTAGTAGCAGCTCTCTTTTCCCAATCCTTTACTAATCCTGATCCTTTACTATCTTAGACGTTGCCCTGCAGCAATTTTACTCTGCAGCTGTATAGTGCGTGCTCGCTCGCACAGGTAGGAATGCAATGAGCACCCATTATTATTTTAGTACTAGAATGACATCAGAATGCAGAATTAATATTAACATAAACTACAGAACAAATCACTGAAAATATGTCAAATAATTGCTGCCAGTGTTAGCAAAAACTCTTCAAACGATGGCACACAGGCACGTGAGTCTATGATAGGCTGCATTGATACCAAATAGACAATACAACTTGCTGCACATGCAAGTCTTTACCAATAGTGAATACGCATTCAAAAACGGAAACTTTGCATTACGTATCGTTGGCATTTAGGCTGGATATCTGTAAAGTTAGCGTGAAACATGCAATCCGCGTGCAATCCCTGTGATTACACCACAAGCTGACATTATCCGGGACTCCGTGCACAGTCAGCAGACGTTTTTGATGAGACAGCAGCAGGAGAGCACAAACGTTTTATACAGTGCGAAATCTTTTTATTGAGCTTACTTCACAGACAGGGTCGTATTCTGCAAACGATGACCTCCTCGATCTCTCCGTTCCACGAAAGTGAGGCTATGGATGAGAGTGAGGAACCGTCGTGCCCTCAGTCTCGGCCTCTTTCTGGTAAACAGGTTCGAGGAAACGCCGGAGGCTTTGTATTTGCAGTGTCTGATCTTAACCGTCTCAGGCGATTCCTCTGTTTGGGATCGGAGGGTGGAACATACTACGTTGGAGAGAAGAAGTTGGGACTAGAGAATGCTCAGTGCATCAGCAGATTACTTGCAGACGGCAAAGGAACGGACGTTATCGAGGAAATCGTCTCTTTCAGTCAGGAAGGAAGAGCTGCTAAGCAAAATCCGATCATCTTTGCACTGGCCTTGTGTGCTCGCATTGGGGATGTGGATGTGAAACGTGCTGCCTATGAAGTTCTCAGTCGAGTTTGTCGCATCCCTACGCACCTCTTTGCTTTCGTTGATTTTTGTGAGAGTCTCAGCAGTGGAACAGGCTGGGGTCGAGCTCACAGACGAGCTGTGCAAGAGTGGTATAATGCATATGAGAAAAGACCACTGCAGCTAGCTATGGCCGTTACGAAGTACAAACAGAGAAATGGATGGTCACATCTAGACTTGGCTCGACTTTCTCATATCAAGCCATCGTCTGATGGAGTTGCACTGGTGGTGAAAGCAATCGTGAAAGGTCTAGGCCAGGCTGAGAAAGACTATGGCTCAAACGATGATCCGGTCATTCAGAAAACATTGTCTTTTCTCAAAGCAGCAGAGGACGTCAAGACTTTGCAAGATGAAGAGAAAGTTGTGGCAATGATCCACAAACATACTCTCGTCAGAGAGCATATCCCAACTATCCACCTGAATAGCTGCAAGGTGTGGGATGCATTGCTTGACAAAATGCCTTTGACAGCAATGATCCGAAATCTTGGGAAGATGTCGTCTATTGGTCTTCTCTCCCCTCTTAGTGACCAAGCCAAAATGGTCTGTCATCGACTACAAAATAATGAAGCCCTTAGAAATGCTCGTATTCACCCATTTAATGTGTTGTTGGCACTGAAGACTTATCAGAAGGGACGAGGGGAGAAAGGCAAACTGGTTTGGGATGTGAACCAAACCATTGTAGACTCCCTTGATGACGCATTCTATAAATCTTTCAAGTTTGTAGAGCCGACTGGGAAGCGCTTCCTTCTTGCAATTGATGTGAGTGGCTCGATGGACTCGCCTGTCAATGGATCTAGCATAGAGGCTAGTACAGCTGCTGCAGCAATGAGCATGGTAACAGCCAGATGTGAGAAAAACTACCATATGCTGGGCTTCTCTCATGAACTAGTGCGTCTTCCAATTAGCCCCAAAATGCGACTTGACACTGTGGTGGAGGAGATGAACAAAGTTCCTATGGGAGCCACAGACTGTGCTCAGCCGATGCAGTGGGCAATAAAGAATAAAGCCAAAGTTGATGTGTTTATTGTCTACACAGATTGTGAGACATGGTTTGGATCCGTTCATCCCTGTAAGGCACTGAAGTTGTACAGACAAGAAATGGCAATCAATGCCAAGTTGATTGTGTGTGGAATGACGTCTAATGGATTCACTATTGCTGATCCTGATGATGCTGGCATGCTTGATATGGCAGGCTTCGATTCGGCGGCACCAGAAGTTATCCGCAACTTTGTTCTGGGAAAGATTTAGCATACCTACTTATACTGCATTATAATTTTTGATAATGTACACAACTAGAAACATCGTAGCTTCTTGTCTGATGACTGTTGCTTTAATTTGCTTTGAATTCTCTTTTCTTCTGCTGCCAGTTGCTGCTGTTCCCTTTCACATGCTGTTATTTTTTCTTGCACGTGTGCTGTCATTTTCTTGTCCCTGATGGATAAGATATGAATATCAAATGCATCAATGAAATAAATTGTCGTGCTTAATACTTATTCATATTCCTGTCAAGGGACTGCTGCAGTGATGTCAGCCGCTTTTCTAGTGATCTCAGTTGTTCTTGAATCTTTACAAGCTTTTGAACAAATATCAGTGAATCGATATGATAACGGCACAGTACAATGCAACATACTTTTACATTGAGGTTTCCTTCTAGTTTTAGGTTACTACCTCTGCTATCATTTGTCTTTTGT
>NC_085099.1:1239593-1299593 GCF_963422355.1 Corticium candelabrum | reverse complement strand
CTTACCATTATAACTTGTTTTGAATTTACTACAAAGTGCAGCTGTCAACTGTAGATGCATGTACTTGCAGTGTCTGAGAAAGTCCAATAATTTTTGAATCTAAGTCACATGCTCAGGGTGGCTCCCTAATTATGCCCATGTGTTAGAGTAGCTGCCAGAGTTTATGGAATTACCGTGCATTTGTCACACTTTATAAATACTTAGAGACAACATTATCACATACATTTTTAAATTAATTAACTTGTTTATCTACTATACTCTGACCGAGTGGAATAAATTCAAGAGGCTTTAGCTGTCATCGTTGCAACCTTACTCTTAGTTGTTCACCTCGGCAAAGAATTGGAGCATGCTCTATATTGTGGTTCTCTGTGGTCTTTGTGCTACAATAACATGTAGATAGGTGGGAAGTTTTGATATGAAAAGTTTAAAATATAAAAAACAAAAACGTGTGAACTAATAATTATATACCGTAGTAATATACTGTAGAACGAGAAATTTTGGCCACAAAAAATTTAGTGAAATCTTCCAAAATGACTACTTTAATTTTGACGAGTTATATTTTGGCGATCTGCAAAGTTGGTGAACGTTTGACATCACTTCATCTGCTACATGTGATGTGGCGTTGCGAGGCTGGTAGTGCACGTGAAAACAGATACTGTACAACCAGGAATGTGGAGTCATCGGAGACTTACGAAGTTTCCGGCTGCATTCGAGGCCCTCACAGGAGGCCGTTCAAGGCTTTGCGCTGAAAGTATTTGTACAGTGCCATTTGGTCATTCAGCTGTGTGCATGTGCAATGAAGCTAAACTAAAATAATATTGACGCTTTCTATTTTGGCAAATCGCCAAGATAAAACTGTCTCCAAAATTCCTTGTTCTATGGTACAAATTGGTCAGTTTGTATCCATGTTTGCAGTTGGTGGGTGTTCTAGTTAGACCAGTGATATTAAATTGTTAAATTTGGCAAGTACAGTGACTAGTTTTAATATATGGCAAACGTTCTATTGTAGTGATCATTCCATTTCAGATTACGTTCATCCTCATCTGACTGATATACGAAGAAATTCTCAAACGGATGAATTATTAGAAACCGCAATGCAAGATCATACACAGAATGGATTGAGTCGATCTACAGATAAAGATATGGGGACAGTAGGAATGGCACATTCACATAAAGAGATGATCCATACAAAAGATACGACGGACTCACTCTCTCCCTTCACTGACAAGGCAACAGAAATAGAAACGTCTAACAGTCCAACAGACGATCCTGTTAGATCTATTTATACGACCTCTGAAGCTTCAAATAGTCATGAGGCTAAATCAGGGACTGATAACAGTCAGCTGTCTGCTGCTATTACGCAGTCACGTGAAGAAATATCGGCACCTGCAGCAGGTGTTCGTGACACTGTTGAGGCACCTGCAGAAGGTGGAAGCAAAGGCGATGATGCACTGACTCGTTTGTTACTAAGACCGACGTCAATTGAGGATCAGGCAATACCAAGCAGCATGACAGAAATGACTCATGCACTAACAGGAACAAATAGTTCAGATGGAAGAATCGCCGATGTGTACTTACTCGGTGAGCTATCATTCTGTGAGCATTGCTATACGATCATTCTGAAGGTTTCGATGAATTTGATATTAGTTGTGATCATATGCTCGTGTGTCATTTCGATCATGGGTCTCATCATTGCATTTCTCTGCTGGTCCAAGTAGGTCCACTGATACTGTGTCTAGTGTCGATTACATTTGTTACTCTGTTTTGTTGTAGACTGAAAAATCAAGCTCGAAGAGTGATCGATTCTGAGTACTCCTATAGACATCTCCCTGCAAAAGAAGACCACAACACAGTGGTAAGTTAACGAATGTCTGATGATATGGCTGTTTCACTTTGCTTTCTTCGTTTTCACTACCAAACTTTTTAATTTGATTTTTATTTGTTTATCATATTTTTACTAATAGTTTATTACATGTTTCTAGAATGGCTACACAAGTGCTCAGCAGGCTGAGCTGTACATGTATAATCAAAAGAGGCAGCAAATCAAGAGTAGCCAGTAAGACTTAAGCTACTCGTGTAATGCATGACGTCATACATATTGTTCTTCTTTGCAGTACGTCGTTTGGTGACTATGAAAGGGAATTTGGTGTACTTGGTGAGATGCAGCGTGGAATACACAACAAACAGATGGACTTGCAACCAGGAGAAGACGAGGATACGATATATGAAACGCCAGGACTATCTAGTGTAAGGAAAAGTGACAAAGTCTATTCGAGTACGATTAGTTATAGCAATGTGTCTATGCAGGTGGAAGACATTAAAATTGTGAACCCGGTCTATCGGCCTACTCATCATGGATCGAGTGTATCTACGAAAAGCCCTGGAACGAGCAGTCCTGGAGGATCAAACTAAGATAATTGGATTGTAAATAGATTGCAGTGTAGTCTTCAGCTGTGTTGAGGAGCAGCAGCTCTTGTTTGTAGTTGTACAGTTCCTAGTCTTGTTGTGTAGCTTGATATACCGATTTGTTTTGTATTCGTACTTTTTGATTAGTTGCCTCTTGTAAGGTGTAGGATAGCAATTGTTATACTCAAAGAATACGACTGTGTCATGATCACCTTGATGGATAGAGCGCAGTGGGATTGTATTGGTGTGTGTGTGTTGGTCTCGCGTAGGCAAACCCCTTTCCGCCGCATACTTCCGGGGAAACGCCCGCGAAGCAGATTCTACCAGTTTTCTCAGACTAGACGTGTAGTAGACCAGTCTTGCCTGTGTATGTCAAATGAGACACAGTGTAACGTCCTGCAGCAGCAAAGGACGGCAGAATCCATCAAAAGCAACACCTTGCTCGCCGTTTTCATTCACAGTACATCGGTTTGTCACTAGACGACAAGTCTCACGTGACTTTGGAGTGTAAATAGAGTCCCGTATCTAGTTTCGGATAACGGCTAGATTCAGACGCGAGATCTTGATCCAACGCAATTGTCTAGGTATGAAGTATAAGGCAAAGTAGAGATGTTAGGTAACTATTCTTGATCTGTGACAATCAATGGATTTGGCTCGTTCTAGCGAGAACGAGACTCGACTAAACGTAAACCACGCCCTTCCTCTAGACCCGGACAAATACCTCTAGTTTCGGATGGTCTCTCGTGTAGAGCTACCAAAGCACAGACACAAACCGAATCTATTTGTTGCAGTAGCCTAACATCTCATCTTCCAAACAATCGTATGAGCAGCGTCGTCGTGTTGCGTGCGTAGCCGTGGTAGTCGTCAGAGTTGAATGAAGTCACGCCCTCTAGTTTCGAATGCCCGAAACACGCTAGATCGTCATTTTACGAGCAAATTTAGACACTCTGTAAAGATTTTGAGCATTTTGAGCATAGAATCTCGACGTCTAGTGCTAAAATCAACTTCTAAGACATGTTTCTACATATTTCTAACTAATTTCTCATCACTCTTTGCAGCGTAGAGATCGTACGGTGCCGTTTGAACATCTAGGGAACAAAATTTCTCTATGTAGCAGTATCTTACTGGCTTGCTACGCAATCTAGAGTAAAAGAGGTTCGACTTGCACAATCAAAAGTAGGGTATTCCTCTCTGATAGTGGATTCCTTTTCTAATGCTTTAGAATTAATTTGTTCTACTTTTCATACCGCACTTCCTCTAAACAAGCGTTCCTGACCTCTCTTTTGCTTCAGTGATAACACGCGGCTGGTCTAAGCCGATTTTGTAATTGCCGCTACATTGGTCTGGAAATCCGAGGCTAGGTATGTCTACACTATGAATCTAGACCACCCGCATGTTACTCCTGTTTGTTACTGAAGCAAAACAGAGATCAGGAACGTTCGTTTATTGGAAATGCCGTATGAAAAGTGGAACAATTAGTGCTACCGTCTCTTGAGAAAAGGAAACTAGATAGCCACTATCAAAGGGAAATACCCTACTTATGATTGTGCAAGTCGTATTTTTTACTCTAGATTGCGTAGCAAGCCAGTAAGATACTGCTACATAGGGAAATTTTGTTCCCTAGATGTTCAAACGGCACCGTATGATCTCTACGCTGCAGAGAGTAATGAGAAATTGGCTAGAAATACGTAGAAACATGTCTTAGAAGTTGATTTTAGCACTAGACGTCGAGATTCTATGCTCAAAATGCTCAAAATCTTTACAAAGTGTCTAAATTTGCTCGGAAAATGACGATCTAGCGTGTTTCGGGCAGCCGAAACTAGAGGGCGTGACTTCACTCAACTCTGACGATTACCACGGCTACGCACGCAACACGACGACGCTGTCCATACGATCGTTTGGAAGATGAGATGTTAGGCTACTGCAACAAATAGATTCAGTTTGTCTCTGTGCTTTGGTAGCCCTACACGAGAGACCATCTGAAACTAGAGGTATTTGTCCGGGTCTAGAGGGAGAGCGTGGTTTACGTTTAGTCGAGGCTCGTTCTCGCTAGAACGAGCCAAATCCATTGATTGTCACGGATCAAGAATAGTTACCTAACGTCTCAACGTAGCCCTATATTTCATCCTTAGACAATTGCGTTGGACCAAGATCTCGCGTCCGAATCCAGCCGTTATCCGAAACTAGATACGGGACTCTACGGAAAGTTCGCATGGACGCTGCAAATCCGGTAGAGCCTTTCCTACTATTGCTGAGTTGTTCTATATTCTAACTGGCATACGTTATTGTAGACGTGGTCGTGGGATGAACTAGCGACCAAATTTCTCTGTCCTCGCTTGAAGGACGTGTGTCCTCATGAGCTCATGCAGCACCAGCTTCGCGTTCTTCACATCCTATACACGGTTACAATGGTCCATCGTCAAGATAATTTTCTGGATTGGTTTTACAGGACAATGGACACTTACGAGGCTGTTCTGCAGTCAGCAAAAGTGAGCAGACTCATAATTAGTTAATATTAAAAGTGAAATTGACAAAACTGTCTACTTGTCCATGACGAAATCGGTTTTTACAGACTCAAATACCACACCCAGGACCGTCTGATCCTCACTGGCCGCTCACACACGAACAGACATTTGTTTCAGTCCATTTTCTTCCTCCTGTTGAATCTCCATTGAACTTGCGTTCGGGTGATTGCTTTTTTCAAGCTCCAGTGAGTAGTCAAATTGGTAGCTTGTCGTTCAAGTATGTCAAAGGAGGAAGAGTGGTACCCACCAGTATTGGCCCACAGTCTTTCAGTGTTGCATTTACCAGGAATTACTTACAGCAAATTATTTCTATGCTGTCGCTGTCACATGATTTATCAGAATGCACTTTTAGTTTGCTTCTAGTTGGAGCAAAGGGACAGATAGAGAGATTGCCTCTTTTGGAGTTTGCGACACCACGATTGAAGGGAATGTTGTGTGCTAAAGTTTGCGAGCTGTCTGCGGTTGGACATGAAAAGACAGAAAATGGTTGTGAGAAGTATCCAACGTTGGAAGAAGTGGCTGCTAAGCAGCTGGACATAGGTTGGTATCTACAACATGTAATGCAATGTTGCTATGTATTGTTATCGTTACATGTACATTTAGACCACACGTTGAATTTAACTGGACTATAGTAGTTTTGTATGCACTATTGACAGTCTGGAGCATCCTTGGGCGTGTCTCCACTAGGGCTTAAACATGTTTACAACCTGTTTAAGTCTGAACATGTTTAAGAATAATCGTGTCTCCACTAGCGTTAAACCTGTTTAACTGTAAACCTAAACAGCTTTTGCTAAACATGTTTCAGAGGTAGTTTAACGAAAGTGGTTTAGGTTTAACGGTCACGTGATAGTAACGCGAGTTCCATGACAATGAATGTTAGTTCTTTCACACTGTTCTTTTTCTTCCTTTGGAGACTATCGGAAGAAGACAGAATTAGGCAATGTCAGAGAGTGCGTAGACTGATGCAGAGTGTTCGGAGAGAGCGATTTTGGCGAAGACAGAAACTTGTATCTCTGATTGTTTTCAAGATGACCAGAAGACAATCTCCGACTGTCTGGTGCACAAGAAACGAATTCACGCGGTACAACTAAGTCCCGGATAATTACTTTAACAGACCGGATAAAATGGACAAGTGGAGACACAGTCTAGCTAAACATGTTTAGAGTTTAAACATGTTTAGAGAACAACAAGTGGAGACACATCCCTTTAGTTCAGCATCATTGAAGGTTAATTTGTCAATCACTTTCACTCATTATCACGTCCGGGTGTCAAGTTTTCAATTAAGGTAGTATCCACACTGTTTTGCAATTGGGGGCTTACTCAAGCAAGTGTAGTTGTAGTAGGGATTAATGCCAGCTGCAGGTTGCTAACTAGATTGTAGATTGATATCGGTAATCTTAGAACTTGAAATTTTGAATCACCATGACATGTGAGCACATTCACAAATAATACTGCTACTGCAACGTTTTACAATGATATCAATAGATATCTAATGTTCCTTTTTTTGTAGTGGAGTCACAATCATCTGATACTGTAAGGACACATTGCCAGTCATCTAAGGTAGACATTGGATTCTTTGTCCTTTTTTGCAGTTTCATGGTCAGAGTAGTGAGGATAATCATGTGGTTTCTTCAATTGAAAAGCAGCATTGCAACTTGAAGAAAAACAGTGATGAGACTTCAATGAAGGTCTTGATTTACAACATGTTTTTAGTTCTAAGAGTGGAGGTTCAACTTGTGTTGGACCATGCAGTATTCAGCTGTTGAGTACACCATTTTATGTTGATGTTTCATTTACAGATATTACATTGCTATGAAAATGGTGTCGGAAATGCCAAACAAGATGTTCAACAGTTGTGTCTTGAAAGAGAGGTGCAGTATGTTGGGTATCTAATTGATCGTAGGCAGTAAACAGTAAGTGTTTATTAGATGGCAAGGCTAAGAACAGATGTCAATCAGCTAAGACATTTGATGGCTGACAGTCATTCTGTTAGTAATATTGAAATGGTAGCTGACCTTTCTGAATCCGATAGTGTGTCAACGTATGTATAATTACATAGTGTTTAAATTGCATAAGTTTTGTGGTGATTTATCTCTATGCTGTATTAAATTTTAGAACTCTACAGTCTGAATCAAAGTTTATGGGGTGGAAGAGAGACAATCTTGTAACTCAAGCTCAGGTAAATGTGTAGCTTGATAGAAGTGGTTGTCAAATATGATCTTGCATGTGAAAGTTGAGCATGTATTGTATATGGTGTGCATCCTGTTATTAGTGCATGTCTTTGAATGGGTATATGATGAGCTTCAGCAACGCTATTTGCATGCATGCATTTTGACTTCAATCTAATATAGACATTGTGTCATCACTATTGCTGTATAGAGATGTTTACCTGCTAAGATAAAAGATATCAGCTTTGGGATGCGGTCTGTGATCTCATCTAAACTCGACACTTTTCACAGTCGGTATAAAGACTGGCGTCTTGTTGCTGATGGCTTGGGATTTTCCAATGACGACATCAGGCGTTTCAATCAGGCATACAGTGGTGGTAGTGGACAGTCCAGTCCTACAATGCTTATGCTGGAAGCATGTGGAAATACTGCATGTGGCCGTTTGGTAAATATTCTTGACGATTTGGATATGATTGATGTTCTTGAAGTGATATGTGAGTTTCAACAGCACAAAGGTAAAGAATGTAGGTGCCATAGATGTGTAATAGATGTGTGTGTAAGGAGAGTAAGATCGGCTATTAAGACCCTTTGACACCTAAATTGACTTCGGACTTTAGTTGATGCATAATTATTGGCAAGTGAATGGTTGTATAACTACCCAATTCGTATCTAGGAATGAAAACAAATCATCTTCGGTCTTCAGGAGACAATGTGAAAGGACTAGAGGTTTGTGTATGCATTTTAGTGGGCTATCTGGCTGGGCATATCTACTAGGCAAGTACTTGCTGTAGAGAGATCAGTCATGTATGTCAACCTTGCTGAACAGAACTGCACATAGCCCTGAAACATGCTCCGTAACGTGTGAATTCAATCCAGCCTTCATCGCACAATCACTGCAAAATGGTCACGATCAGCTAAGTGGTGGGTTGCAAGAGGCAGTGCTCTCAGTGTCGTTATCCAAGCATTCAGTACAAATTAGTAGAAAGGAAAGAGAGGAATACCAGCAAAATGAACCGTTGTTTTCTGCTATTGAAGACATACCACCAGAACGTATGCTCATTTGTGTTCTTGAATGTATTAGTACAATAATGACATAATCAAACATGCTTTGTAGGACGCGATACCAGTGATCCAGACATTATGCATCTTTATGATGATGATGCCAGAGAGTTGTGGCTCAAACTGCCAGGCAGTAGACTCGAAAAGGTTACGTCATTAAACTATTACTAATGTTATCGTAGAAATTTTGTGATTGTTTGCAGCCTTGGAAGGATATTTATACTGGGTTATGTCACAAAGCTGGAAGAATCAGTCCCACAGCAGAGAAAGCCCTTTTCTACATTCTCTGTCCTGATCGTCACGGTGATTTTGGTTGGAACCATGACTTTATGACTGGCAGTTTACCTACTTACTAACGCAGAACTATTACTGCTAGGTAAACGTAAAGATTGTGGTGTGATGGTGAGAATGGAGGCATTTACTAGACTAGTCAAATGGTTTGGACCATTGACTGGTAACAAACGAGGCTTTATACAGAATGTATGACTATAAGTGATTTTTTGTTACTTTAGTTGTCTTTTCAGCCGGTGTTTGTTCTATGTATAGATTGAACAACTTGTTAGTAAATCGCTTGGAGCAAACAAGTGTGTTGTTTCTCTTCTATTGTCATGTTTGTTGGTTTGTGAATCTGTAGAATGTTGATGTACAGGACGAGTTGGTTTGCTGGCTACATGAGTCATGTGGATGCTTGTGCAAGACTAGAGAACACAGCATGTGGCACATTTCTTGTTCGGTTCAGTGAGACGTATGGTGACATGGGAGGCTTTGCATTGGACCTAATGGCAAATGGAGAGATCGAGAGCTTCCATATTGACGTAATCTGTGATATGAATTGTTGTTGAGGTGTACGTTGTTCTGGATATGACAATGTGTACATGTTGTTGTGTCTAGGCTTTGCCTGCTCAAGGTATATTGCGTTTTCCTTATGGGGACCATAAAGATGAAGACTTTGAGTCTTTGGTGGAATTAGTTGATCAACTGAAGACCATTCCAATATCAACAGAGTGTCCAATTACATTAGTTGCAGCATGCCCTGGTCTTCCATTTAGCAGAGAAACAAGAGGCTATCGAAGTAGAGCAAAGTAAGGGATGCTTTACGTTTCTGTACAACAAATGAAAAATGGTAATATATCTGTATAGTATCTTCTCTGAATTTTTTAAAAGTATTGAAATGTGGTAGACTAGGATATTAGTATATGTACATAGTCTAGATCTCTACAATAATAACAACAAAATAATAACAAAAAGAACGTGCCAAAACACGTGGAGCGTGCGCGAGGAGGAGGACTGGGTACAAGTCTAGCTAGTAGGGACGTGTGTGCTTCCTGACTTGTCGACGTGCGCTTGAAGCTAGCTGTCATTAATATTAATTGCGTAATAGGCAGCGAGGTAAGTGTGGCGTATGTGAGATGGCAGAAAACAGTGTGTGAAATTGTGTCACAGTGTTATCTACCTCGTGCTTCTGTTTCACACTTAGTTTTGCAGGTGATGTCATGGAACGATGTGTGGGAAGAGCATATCAAGCCTCGTCTTTTCCGCGTTTGCCCACGCACTTTCTACGACCACCAGATGACAGTTTTACTTAAAATATACAAAAGTGAAGATATGGCCAACGATTCGAGACGATTTACTGAGTGGTTTGATCGAGCATCTGGTACAATTTGTGAACTCTGCAAACGACCTCGTGACACTAGCTGTCAACAAGTAACGTTAATTAACATAATTTAATTATAATTAATGACTATTAACTTCTACTAAACGTTAAGAATTTTAGTAGGCTGAGCTAGTCTAAAAGTAAATTATTTAGAGTTTAAATTAATAAATTAACATGATTAATTAATTTAGAGAAATTTGATTTAATTGAATTTGAAATTTAAATTTAATGGAAACAAACTGTGATTTGACTAATGCAGCCTGAGTCTGTGGGTCAGCATGATCCCAACTGGCCAGTGATGCATCAGGGTGACTACCTTGTGATTCATTTTCAAAGTCCAATTGAAAGCTCTATTAACTTGCAAGAAGGGGACTGTTTTTTCAGTGTCACTGGACCAGAGGAACATGGAGGCGGACTCTTGTTCAACTACAAAAAGCATGAGCAAGTCATAAAGAAGGTTATTCCTCCTGACGATTTGGGTCATGCTTTCAGTGAGGATTATCTGGATAAATTGCTGTCTGAAAGTGGATCAACCATCAGCAGCTTTAACATCATTGTGGTAACAGCAAGCAAACAGACCAAACGAGTTTCTTTAGCAGAATTTGCACTTTGCCCTCAAGAACCAACTGGTGATGTTGTGCAGGATGCTAGTAATCAAGAAAGGCAAAATGTAAGTGAATTACTGCTAGATGTAGAATGCAATAAAGTCTTACTGTTTGTTTTTTGGTGTCTAAGAACATACAAATATAGACTGCCCGCACAAGATTTGTTGTATGTAGTGTTAGTAATTTTGATTTCTATTATTTGTGTTGTCATTTATAGTAATTTTGATTTCTATTTTTTGTGTTGTCATTTATAGTAATTTTGATTTCTATTTTTTGTGTTGTCATTTGAGATTGTGCAATGTATACGTATAGTACTGTATTGTTGAAATGTAGCTTACTCTGTTACTCTTTTCCACTACAGGATACTTTGACACTAGAAGCAGAACAAAGAAATTGGAAAATGAAGTCTACACAAATGGCTCAACAAGTGAATTGATCAATTGTGTTGTAATTGATTTAAAGCTACTTGTCAATTAGATGAGATTCTTTTGTACACGATTTTAGTGGTTTTAGATTTATCTATGCATGATGCAGGAACATACTTAAAAAGGGGGTAAGCCCATTTGTTTACATATCAAATACGAACCCAGAAAAATAGCAAATAATAAGTGACCAGCTGATATATTGGCTGCCAATCTTAAGCCTAATGATAGTGCTCGAGTTACATAACTAATTACATAGCAATTGTGGAAGTAGATGTTAAACTGAATGTGTGCTGATTACGTATTCTTTTAAGGTCTCCAGTGCTTACCATGATGCAGCTTCATCTGTTGCACAAGTAGAACAACAACTTGAAACACAAAGAGTATGAAATACTCCATGCATGTTTACATAATTGTACCATCCTTGTTGTAGTTGGCAATGGAACTTAGGCAGACATTAGAACAATTTACTTTAGAGATGAGGCTCTCGCGAGACGCTTCAGCAGCACCGACAGAAGAGGCACGCAAAAGGTAATGTTCTCATACAAATTTTCATCACTTTCAATTGTCAGGTCTTGGAGCTTTAATTAAGGGACCTGAGACTTTGAGGGTATGGCCTTATAGATTGTTTTATACCTGCTCTAGTCAAGACAAATCTGGAATGGCCAAGTTTGAAAGCCAAAGTAGAGAGCACATTATAGCAAAGGCAAAGGTTTGTATTAATTTGTATGTTGGACTTTTCTCTGGACTTTGCTGCAAAGTATTTTGTAGAAATATCTGCCAGAAAAAATTAAAGACATGAGATTTAACACTCGAACTGCTATTGCTAAAATGATAGATCCACCTGACCCAAATTTTAATGACTGGAGGATGGTTGGTGATGAATTAGGTCTCTCTAATGATGATATTCGACGTTATTCGACAGCAACTGGAAACGAAACACCTACACTGCTCGTGTTGGAACACTGTCAAGAAATTTCATGTGCCAGGCTTGTTGATATTTTTGAACAACTTAAGATGTATTCAGTACTGGAAGCGATCTGTCGACTTAAGGAGCAAGCAGGTGTGTAGTCCTTGAGATTTATAGGTCATGTAAATGGTATGTTGTGGATGATCTAGAAGAGAGACTTGGAAAAAAGGCTTGGCGCTCTGCAAATTTTGATGACAGACTTGTTAGTCTTGCCACTTTGTGTTGGGCAGTTCAAAGAATTTGCTCAATCTCTGTATGTAGGAAAGTGAGAGTGCAGAACCACAACTGTACCGTACAGTGTCTATGCCAGTTGACAATGACAGTGACAAAGATCAGATGGTGGTTTTTGGAATCCGATCAAAATTGGTTTGCACAGGTGAGAAACTATAATTGGTGATAAATTCTGCTTGCAGTAGTCATTGTACAAGAAGTGTGTGCGTAATTAAATCTATACAAGCTAAGTGCTTGCATGTGCTTTGTTTGAGACCCTTTATACACAGCATGTTATAATGCACATATAGTCTCACGTTTACGCACAGTTTTTGTTTACAACACACGATTCCATTTGAACCACAAAATAATTGCTTTGCTATTGATCAGTTGAGACACCATTATTCTAAGAGGGTTTGACAAAGCCTACTATTTTAGTGTAGTCGACCTTTGTAGGGCGGTAACCACGTGAAGTCTATGTGGCCACTCAGTCATCACACTTTCTATCGAATATTTTCACAACATGTGAGGCATCGTTGACTGTACTTTTCTAATGATAAATTGATGTTGTACGTTGGCTGCTGCTGTAATTGATAAGACGCCACCGTAATGCTCTGTTGTGGGTGTGAGGAACAGTAAGCTAAGCAGCTATTTACAAGCAGTTAAGCATACGAGCACACACTTCTTCTGTACACATACTTGTTGTAATAGAATATTGTGTGTGTGTGTGTGTGTGTGTGTGTGTGTGTGTGTGTGTGTGTGTGTGTGTGTGTGTGTGTGTGTGTGTCTGCATGTGTTTAGGCGTGTGCTTGTGTGACCCTGTATGTTAAAACATACATTGAAGAATGCATTCAAAATGCATTAGATTCTCACTTTGTAGCTAGTGCACAATCAGAAGAGAGACGTGGGAAAGAGGATACTGCTGGAAGTCTATCCACTGACGATGGTATGCCATTACCTACTGAAGTATCATTTAAGCTTGTGTCATGTATTATGTCATACTCAAGCACTAGGAATGCCGGACTCACACATAAACAATTTATATGATCCTGCAGCCAGAGAATTTTGGACTAGCATTAAAGTTGGAACAAGGGAGGAAAAGGTCAGCTAGCAATGCTGTACTGTTATGTAAGTAACGATCACTATAGTTTTGGCATTGTGCAGCTGTGGACTGCATTTATAGCAGCACTAAAAGACAAATTTAGGGTTCCTCCTAATTCCACTGTTGAAAAAGGTCTCTTTCACATCCTTGTCAACGATCTAAGAACCAACCCGATCCGTTTTTGTGAGTTGTGTCATTTGTCAATCGACAATGTTAACATTGCAATCAACCTGCTGTTACACATTTTAGCCAAAAGAAAGGACCCCAGTGTCAAAGTAACAATGACAGCTTTTACTCGTTTGATAAAATGGTTCGGTCCGGCTACGACAGATGAGCACGGGTTTGTGCGCAAGGTAACAGAATAGTTGTACAGTTGCACTGGTGTCTAGTTTTGATGTTCCTTCAAGTTTGAAGATTTGCTAGTTGGTTCACGTCGCAACCCATACAAGTAAGTCGTATGCAATCAATGTTACACAATCACTCTAATACCCTACATGAACCTATTTGTGCATGGAAGAAAATTGTGTGATTGTGTGCGGTTGCACCTCATCACACAATTAATTCCACAAGAAATAAGCCGTGTGTGTTGTAAAGACAATGTGGCGAGCAAATAATATGGCAATGTTAATTAATACTTAATTTATAATATTTATTGTGTTTTCATCTATCCAGTAGTGTATTTGGTTGCATTTTGAGCATACAGTCCAGCTCAGTTCATATGAAAGGCGAATGAACATTTGCAGTTTATCTTGTGCAATGCATATTAGAAAGCTAATCATGGTTGTTTGCTAAATTAAACAGTCAAACACAGACCTCTCAACTCTCACGATTTACGGGCATGTCTCACGATCTCACGATTTGCGACCAATTCTCACGATTGCCAGTTTTTCTCCCGACAAGCCTACCGTGAGACACTCTGACAGTTGTTTTGCACAGACTCATTAGATCTGTCTTTCTGTACATAGCGGGTTCTTTGAACTAGACTCTACATACGGCTCTGCTTGCTTGTATCTGGGGTATCCGGTGTATCTACTTGCAGTAACAGTAATTACATAACATTTAGAAGTTTGAGGCAAAGCTTAGGCGCACACAAACGTGAAACGAGGTCAACGTGTAAAAAAGGTTTGGTGCAAAAAAAGTTGAGAGGTCTGCAAACACAGTTAGATATGTAGGTTCACTCAAAGGCATATAGTAGTAATATATATAATACTATAAATATACCAATTAGTTGGCAGTATTGCGGTACCGTACTCACGTCTGTATTTAGGGCAAGTTGGTTTGCTGGCTATATGGACCAGTCGGAAGCTTCGTCTTTGCTACAGAAAGAAGCAGAGGGAACATTTCTGGTTCGATTCAGTTCTACACTGATTGATGAAGGAGGGTTTGCACTAAATCTTTCCCTTGGCAACGAACAATCAGAAAGCTTTCACATACAGGTAGTATTGATTCTACAGTGAAACCGCACTTATTGTCACCGTCACTGTTTTGATGCAGTCACAGTCACACCCTGAGGGACAAAATTTATGGTTAGACGCAGGAGACTACATTGATGAAAAATTTTCATCACTAGTAGAGCTCATTGAAGCACTACAAACAAAACCAGTTGCCTCTGAGTATCCTGTGCTGGTAAGGCCTTGTCCGGGCTTGCCTTTTAGTTTAGAGACAACTCCTTATAAATCAAGTAAGCGTAAGTGATTAGTTTCTGATGCATACAGTTTGAATACTTTACTGATATATTGTTATCTATACAGTGAATGTAAGCAAATTGTGTGAGACTTGTATAATACAAAAGCAAAGTCTGGACTATGAGTATCATACTATGAGTTACTACTAAATGGATTGCCATGTGATTATACAAACTAGCATGACACCAAGCCTAGTTCATTACAACTTGAGATAGTGACAACATAGATACAGACATGGGCATAATTATGGAGCCACCCCTCATATCAGCTGAGGCAGGAAAATCAACAAAACATTGCAGATTTATGAATATACCTGCTGACCCGCCTAGAGCTGCATCTGATTCTACATCAAATCATGCTAACTGAGTATTGATATTGTTTTGATTGGACGCTTTGACAACTCGTAGCAACGAACGATTAATTAAGGGATGGCCAGACTAACCACCGCCCCCATGCATTACTATGTCAGGATTTCGCTCTCTTTGAAGAAATCTGTGGCTTTTAAAAACGCCAGTTTAGTTCAACGGGTCACACACACACTCCAAATAACCCACACACACTCCGTTAAATTCTCAATACTTGGTTGCTCCTCCTCTCGCTCGTCCTATAGCCTCAATTCGTCTTGGGACACTCAATCAGGTTGTTAATTAATCCCTGGGGTATTTCGCGCCAAGCCATCTGCACTGCTTCCCACAACTCTTGTTCGGTTTCAGGATGTTTTTCATTTGCCCGAACCTGCAGAACATGCCATAGATTTTCAATGGGGTTTGCATCTGGCGACTTAGCAGGCCAGTCCAAGACAGTAACCTCGTCCCGCAGCCATTGCCTGGTTGAGCGCGAGGTGTGAATTGTCGCGTTGTCTTGCTGGAAGTTCGAGCATCTGGCAGCATGACATCACCCAGGATCTGTTGGTAGTCTTCTGAATTCAGATGGCCTCGTATGCGATGAAGAGAGCCTAGACCTTGAAAGCTGATGCAACCCCATAGCATAATGCTCGTTGGATGCTGCACTACTGGCTGACAACATTCTGCGCTAAATTCCTCCCCTTTTCTCCGCCACACGTACAGGCAGCCATCACTTCCGATGCTGATTTTCACCTCATCGGAAAAGACAACACGTTTCCAGTCCTCCAACGTCCAGCCACGATGGGTGACCGCCCACGCACGTCGACATCGCTGATGTTCACGATTCAATTGCGGCTTCTTGCGTGGACGGCGAGCACAAATTCCTTTTTGCCTGAGACGGCGAGTGATGGTTCTTCGGGACAATGACTTCCCACATGCCGCTGAAAGTCTACCTTGCAACCGTCTCGTCGTCACCTTTCTGTCAGTAAGTGCAAGTCGTTCGAGTAAACGATCCTCCCTAGCCGACGTTGATCTTTTCCTTCCAGATCGCTCGATGTAATCACTACTGCCTTCTTCCCATCGTTTCACGCACTTCTGTACTGCCCCACGAGACTTTCCTAACAATCTGGCAATTTCACGGATGAGACAAGCCCGTCCGGTGGAGACCTTCGATCTTGCCTCTAGAACATGGGCCGAGTTGGCGAGCGCTTGGCATTTACGCAATAGAACACGACAGTGAGATACTGAAAAAAGCAGCTGAATGCGACTTGAGAGAAAGCACAGGTGATTTGAGAAGACAGCTGACCATTTCCCCACTAGAAATTGCTTAGCGCTCAATCGAAACAGCTGATTTCTCTATGACAGTCGCCATATTTCTGTACATTGTTGCAAACCTAAAGTCACTCCGTCAGCAATCTTTGCTAACTGGACTGTGACAGAAAGGACTGGACAGGACATTAGCACTGCAGAACAAGTTTCAGATATGCAGAACAGTGACCAACGAATTTTAGTCACAATTGCTGGTCTAAACCGTTGATGTTGTGACGTCACAAGAGCAGATGAGAATAGACTCAGAATATGCAAGTAAACTGAAATGTATAGCCTCTATTTAATCTTTGAGTATGTCTTCTAAAATAAACAAAGTCATTTTATTGTTTAGAAGCTTTTTGAAAATGATTTTGATTATTAACTTTCAAATTTACTGATTGAACTGACAGCAAGAAGCAGTCATGTGTCTCAACAGGTCACACATCTCCTGCAATCTCAGACATGTGGATGGCACATTCAGAGCCATTACCTCACCATTATGACTTGTTTTAATTTACTACAAAGTGCAGCTGTCACTGTAGATGCATCTACTTGGACTGTCTGAGAAAGTCTAATAACTTCTTAATCTGGGTCACATGCTCAGGGTGGCTCCATAATTATGCCCATGTCTGTACCTTTGTACTATAACTTTACACAACCAACTAATTCCTAAAATCAAATAAGACGAAATACTTTATTGTGAGTTTGCTCTAATGCTATTTTGTTCGAGCTGTTGACACTAATTCTGTATTTTTCATTAATTAATAGGTGAAACATGAAGTAGAGAGCATTAGAGAAACTTCAGCCAACAAAGTCAGCTTGATAATTGTTTGAATGTCTAATAATTAAAACATGTTGCTACGGCAAGACATATCTATACGAGCATCTCTCAGTACAAATGCAGGAAGAGTCATTGATCTCAAAGTGTTGTGTTTTGAAAAAATTCTAAAAATAACTGGAAATGAAACACCTACACTGCTCGTGTTGGAACACTGTCAAGATATTTCATGTGCCAGGCTTGTTGATATTTTTGAACAACTTAAGATGTATTCAGACTGGAAGCGATCTGTCGACTTAAGGAGCAAGCAGGTGTGTAGTCCTTGAGATTTATAGGTCGTGTAGATGGTATGTTGTGATGATCTAGAAGAGAGACTTGGAAAAAAGTCTTGGCGTTCTGCAAATTCTGATGACAGACTTGTTAGTCTTGCCGCTTTGTGTTGGGCAGTTCAAAGAATTTGCTCAATCTCTGTATGTAGGAAAGTGAGAGTGCAGAACCACAACTGTACCGTCCAGTGTCTATGCCTGTTGAGAATGACAGTGACAAAGATCAGATGGTGGTTTTTGGAAACCGATCAAAATTGGTTTGCACAGGTGAGAAACTATAATTGGTGATAAATTCTGCTTGCAGTAGTCATTGTACAAGAAGTGTGTGCATAATTAAATCTATACAAGCTAAGTGCTTGCATATGCTTTGTTTGAGACCCTTTATACACATCATGTTAAAATGCACATATAGACTCACATTTAGGCACAGTTTTTGTTTACAACACACGATTCAATTTGAACCACAAAATAATTGCTTTGCTATTGATCAGTTGAGACACCATTATTTTAAGAAAGGGTTTGACAAAGCTTACTATTTTAGTGTAGTCGACCTTTGTAGGGCGGTAACCACCTGAAGTCTATGTGGCCACTCTGTCATCACACTTTCTATCGATCGAGTATTTTTACAACACGTGAGGCATCGTTGACTGTACTTTTCTAATGATAAATTGATGTTGTACGTTGGTTGCTGCTGTAATTGATAAGACGCCACCATAATGCTCTGTTGTTGGTGTGAGGAACAGTAAGCTAAGCAGCTATTTACAAACAGTTAAGCATACGAGCACACACTTCTTCTGTACACATACTTGTTGTAATAGAATATTGTGTGTGTGTGTGTGTGTGTGTGTGTGTGTGTGTGTGTGTGTGTGTGTGTGTGTGTGTGTGTGTGTGTGTGTGTGTGTGTGTGTGTGTGTGTCTGCATGTGTTTAGGCGTGTGCTTGTGTGACCCTGTATGTTAAAACATGCATTGAAGGATGCATTGAAAATGCATAAGCTTCTCACTTTGTAGCTAGTGCACAATCAGAAGAGAGACGTGGGAAAGAGGATACTGCTGGAAGTCTATCCACTGACGATGGTATGCCATTACTGACTGAAGTATCATTTAAGCTTGTGTCATGTATTATGCCATACTCAAGCACTAGGAACACCGCACTCACACATAAACAATTTATATGATCCTGCAGCCAGAGAATTTTGGACTAGCATTGAAGTTGGAACAACGGAGGAAAAGGTCAGCTAGCAATGCTGTACTGTTGTGTAAGTAACGATCACTATGCTTTTGGCATTGTGCAGCTGTGGACTGCATTTATAGCAGCACTAAAAGACAAATTTAGGGTTCGCTCTAATTCTACTGTAGAAAAGGGTCTCTTTCACATCCTTGTCAACGATCTAAGAACCAACCCGACCAGTTTTTGTGAGTTGTGTCATTTGTCAATCGACAATGTTAATGTTGCAATCAACCTGCTGTTACACATTTTAGCCAAAAGAAAGGACCCCAGTGTCAAAGTAACAATGGCAGCATTTACTCGTTTGATAAAATGGTTCGGTCCGGCTACAACAGATGAGCATGGATTTGTGCACAAGGTAACAGAATAGTTGTACAGTTGCACTGGTGTCTAGTTTTGATGTTCCTTCAAGTTTGAAGATTTGCTATTTGGTTCACGTCGCAACCCATACAAGTAAGTCGTATGCAATCAATGTTACACAATCACCCTAATACCCTACATGAACCTATTTGTGCATGGAAGAAAATTGTGTGATTGTATGCGGTTGCACCTCATCACACAATTAATTCCACAAGAAATAAGCCGTGTGTGTTGTAAAGACGATGTGCCGAGCAAATAATATGGCAATATTAATTAATACTTAATATATAATATTTACTGTGTTTTCATCTATCCATTAGTGTATTTGGTTGCATTTTGAGCATACAGTCCAGCTCAGTTCATATGAAAGGCGAATGAACATTAGCAGTTTATCTTGTGCAATGCATATTAGAAAGCTAATCATGGTTGTTTGCTAAATTCAACAGTCAAACACAGACCTCTCTCACGATTTCGCCGTGAGACTCACGATTTACGGGCATGTCTCACGATTTGCGACCAATTCTCACGATTGCCAGTCCTTTCTCCCGACAAGCCTACCGTGAGACACTGACAGTTGTTTTGCGCAGACTCATTAGATCTGTCTTTCTGTACAAGCGGATTCTTTGAACTAGACTCTATATACGGCTCTGCTTGCTTGTATCTGGGGTGTCCGGTGTATCTACTTGCAGTAACAGTAATTACGTAACGTTTGGAAGTTCGAAGCAAAGCCTTGGCGCACACAAACGTAAAGTAAGGGCAACACCTAATCAGTTGACCACGCCCACTTTAGATGTGTTTTTTGTGGGCGTGGTGCAAAAAAGTTGAGAGGTCTCCAAACACAGTTAGAAATGTAGGTTCGCTCAAAGGCATATAGTAGTACTATATATGATACTATAAATATACCAATTAGTGTGCAAGTATTGTGGTACTGTACTCACGTCTGTGTTTAGGGCAAGTTGGTTTGCTGGCTACATGGACCAGTCAGAAGCTTCGTCTTTGCTACAGAAAGAAGCAGAGGGAACATTTCTGGTTCGATTCAGTTCTACACTGATTGATGAAGGAGGGTTTGCACTAAATCTTTCTCTTGGCAACAAACAATCAGAAAGCTTTCACATACAGGTAGTACTGATCCTACAGTGAAACTGTGCTTATTGTCACTGTCACTGTTTTTATGCAGTCACAGTCACACCCCAAGGGACAAAATTTATGGTTAGACGCAGGAGACTACATTGATGAAAAATTTTCATCACTAGTAGAGCTCATTGAAGCACTACAAACAAAACCCAATTGCCTCTGAGTATCCCGTGCTGGTAAGGCCTTGTCTGGGCTTGCCTTTTAGTTTAGAGACAGCTCCTTATACGAAATCAAGTAGGCATAAGTGAGTAGTTTCTGATGCAGACAGTTTGAATACTTTACTGATATATTGCTATACAGCGAATGTAAGCAAATTGTGTGAGACTTTTATAATACAAAATCAAAGTCTGGACTATGAGTATAATACTATGAGTTACTAAACGGATTGCCATGTGATTATACAAACTAGCATGACACCAAGCCAAGTTCGCTACAACTTGAGATAGTGACAACATAGAAAGTACGACAGTGTTGAAAATTCAGCATTCTACTGGACTGCATACCCATATGGACATATACACGAGACTAATACAGCAACACATATGACTCACAGACCATACCTTTCAGAAGGCTCAGCAGTTAATTAAGATAGTGGTCACGCATTCAACGTTTACAAAAAAATTGCTTACAGACTTGTTACAAAAGAAGCAGTCGCACTTAGCATATTTCTAGTAATTCCGTCTTTGGAATCAGCACAGTGTCTGTTATTCGAGATAAGAGTGCAGCCACAGCACTGGGATCGTAAGGAGGGTTATCTCTCCATACCTCCTTACTGAGAAAATGTTCGACTGCCGTCTCTGCTTCGACATGATCGAGGCTACTCATGTCAATCTGCATATGAGTAACAAAGATAATGGTCGCATATGGATAGACAGCATTGTCATTGTCACAGTATGAGTAAAAAAGAAATGGCGACAAAGGTGGAAGCAATTCGATGTGATCGATAATAACTGTTCCTGCAAGGTTGTTATCAAAGTATTGCCTAAGAGTCGTGTCTAGCTTGAGTTTGACATCACCACCATTTGCACCTTGAAACACTGACCCATTCAGCAGTCGTGGTTTGGACAAATCAAGAGCATGACCAAGACGTTGGGCGAAGCACTGGCTTGTTCCAGCTGTTTGCGAATCTGCTGCTATCATAAACACCAGGGGACGTTTTGGTGGCATCGAAGAAAGATGTCTCCTGGATCTAGATGAAACAGTCTTCCAAAATCTTCCAGTTTGGCTAGGAAATGACTGCTGAAGTTCCTGGAAATGTTTTATAAAATCGTCAGTAGATGTTCGATTCTTAGGTATTCGTTCACTAGTCATAACAGCAGAATCCGGCCATACAAACCACAATGTGACAGCCAGTATGATGATCGGCACACTTAGCATGATCATCAGTTTCCTTGGTGATGGCATGATCATCAGTTTCCTTGGTGGTGGCATGATCATCGGTTTCCTTGGTGGTGGCATGATCATCGGCTTCCTTGGTGGTGGCATGATCATCAGTTTCCTTGGTGATTCTTCCCCAGACGATGCAGTTGTTCCATTAGTTGAATCGCTAGCAGAGCTACCAACCCCTGCATTTACCGAAAAATAATAGTAAGGCATAACAGTACGTGTCTTGACAGACAATAATGCTAACTGTCGTATATTAATAGTAGATGACGTAGTGCATAACTATATAAGTGCGTGTCTTATGATTGTAACAGTACCGGTAGCACAGTAGCGAGAGTAGTGTGCGTTGAATAGAGTAACAAATATTGTGTCTCTATCGCGTGTCCAACGACACAACAATTGGCCACGAGAGATCGGATCGAAATGGCCGAACAGGACGCTCCTCAACGCTTAACGCCTAGAGGTAAGATAGGCGAATTTGATCACGAAAAGGAAGACTGGACCGGGTACCAAGAACGGATGGAATTATTTTGCAAGCGAATGCTGTTGCTGACGGACGGAGGGTGGCCGTATTCCTTACGCTGATAGGTTCAAAGACATATGGACTACTGCGTAACTTGGTAGCGCCAGAGAAGCCGGCAGAGAAGACACCGGAGGTCCTAGAAAGGGAGTTGTCTGCGTATTATGCGCCAAAGCCTCTGGCAATAGCAGAACGTTTCAAGTTTCTGGGAAGACGCCAGCAAGCAAACGAAACGGTACTGGAGTTCATGGCTCAACTCAGAAAGATGGCAGAGTACTGCGATTTTGGAGCGACGCTTGGTGAGTCTCTGCGAGATTCGTTTGTACGGGGTTTGCGAAGTGAAACTGCTCAGAAAAAAGTTACTTTCTGAAGCGGATCTAACTTTAGCTAGGGCACTGGAAGTGGCTAGAGCAATGGAAGTTGCAGAGAGGCAAGCTGCACAGAATGGAGGTGCGACCTCTATATCAACAATGGTGCGCTGCGGTGAGGATTAAACATCCGGGAATGACGAAAGCGCGGCGAGACTGGTCACGAGTCTAACACGGATGAGGAAGCAGACGAGGCATTATTGCATACCATCAGATGCCGTAAACAGACCGTGACTCCAGTCATTAATGACATTGCAGTCAGGATGGAAGTTGACAGAGGAGCGGCCGTATCTATCATTTCTGAGAAGACATGGCGCCACAACTACCCAGATGCGCATTGGCGACCGTCAAGCGTCATCCTGAAGTCGTATTCTGCTGAGAAATTGTCGGTATGTGGTGAGACAGACGTTACCGTAACTTACACAAAAAACAGACAGTACAGTTACCGATACTGATAGTCAGTGGATCAGGACCAGCACTGTTAGGACGTGACTGGCTGTTAGCCTGTACGCACTGAAGCTGTACTGGAACGAGATTAGACACATTGATGAGACGTCAGTTTTGGACGTGGAGATATCGAGTCAAATAGCCAAGTATGAGGAGGTATTTGGAGAGGAACTGGGATCACTAGTGGGTCAAGAGGCAGTATTGGAAGTGCAGGAAGGTGCACAACCTGACCTCGTTCGCTACGCGCTAGACCAGTTCCTTATGCTCTAAAGGAAGCAATCGAGCAAGAGCTCGACAGACTGGAAGCTCAAGGAATTATCAAAAAGGTAGATATTAGTGAATGGGCAACACCAATAGTACCCATTCCTAAGGCAGATGGGTCTATTAGATTATGTGGGGACTTCAAGGTCACTCTGAATCCTGTATTGAAAACTGACCAACACCCCCTGCCAAGGTGTGAGGATTTCTTGCTACACTTGCAAATGGTGAAAGATTTACAAAGTTAGACTTGGCTCAAGCATATCTTCAAGTTCCACTGGAACTGCAGTCAAGACAGTTAGTGACAATCACTACTCACAAGGGATTATATCGCTATACTAGTTTGCCGTTTGGGTTATCTTCAGCTCTGTGCAGCAGTGTTCCAGAAGATCATTATTGCAAGGGATACCAGGAGTAGTAACTTACTTGCTTGGACGATGTTTTGGGAACAGGAGAAGATGAGAGGTCACACTTGAGAAATCTGAAAGCTGTCTTAGCACGTTTTAAGCAAGCTGGATTGAAGCTGAAACAGTCAAAGTGCTTATTCATGGCAAAACAGGTCGAGTATTTTGGATACACTATTAGTCAGGAAGGAATTCACACAGCACCAGCAAAGATAGACGCTGTTTCAAATGCACCAACACCCAAGAATATACAAGAATTGAGATCATTTTTGGGTTTGGTAACATACTATGGCAAGTTCATTCCGCACCTGGCTACCATTTCAGCTCCATCGAATCAGCTATTGAAGCATGGTGTAAAATACAAGTGGTCAAAGGATTGTAAGAGAGCATTTAGAACACCGAAGACCAAGCCGACATCAGCTTCTGTGTTGGTTCATTACGATCCAAGGCTCACGTTACGATTGTTTTGTGATGCTTCAAGTTATGGAGTGGGCGCTGTACCGGCACACGAAATGGAAGATGGTTCAGAAAGGCCAGTAGCGTATGCCTCAAGGACACTGACTAATTCTGAAAGAAATTGTGCTCAGATCGAACGAGAGAGTCTAGCTCTTATTTTTGGGGTGAAACGGTTTCATTCATATCTTTTCGGTCAAACGTTTACCCTGATCACAGATCACAAACCACTTACAACCATCTTGGGACCGAAAACAGGTATTCCGGGAGTAGCTGCAGCAAGATTGCAAAGTGGTCAGTGATTTTATCGGCTTATCGTTATGAGCTTGAGTTCAGAAGCAGAATTACTCACAGCAATGCACACGCTTTGTCTCGGTTACCAAGTGATACCAAGGATAAGAAGTCTGAAACTGGAGGAAAGGCGGCTCATTTGTTTAATCTTTCCCAACTAGATGCTATGCCTGTGGAAGCCAGCCACATTGCTAAACAAACAAGGAAGGACCCAATTTTGGCAAAGGTGTTACAGTATACACTCGCAGGTTGGCCAAGGGAAGTCGAGGATGCCGCACTGAAACCGTATTTTCAAAGGAAAACACAAATAGGAATCGAAGAAGGATGTTTATTGTGGGGAATACGCGTCATTGTACCTACAAGCCTCAGAGAAAGACTGTTGGAGGAACTCCATCACACACATGCAGGAATGGTGCATACGAAGGCACCGGCTCGCATTCACATATGGTGGCCTGGAATTGATGCTAACATTGAGTCGACTGTGAAAGCGTGTGGTACTTGTCAATCAATGAGTCATGATCCGCCACAGGTATTAGTGCATCCTTGGGCGTGGCCTACAAGGAATTGGCAAAGGATTCATGTAGATTTCGCAGGTCCATTTATGGGCGAGACCGTATTGGTGGTAGTGGATGCTAGGTCGAAGTGGGTAGAAGCAGTAACCATGTCAAGGGTGACATCTGACAGTACTATCTCAGCTCTTTGTGAAATATTTGCTAGAAATGGGTTGCCTGAGCAGATAGTTTCCGATAACGGCCCACAATTTACGGCATCCGAATTTGAAAACTTCTGCAAATCAAACAGAATCAAACACATGAAGTCACCTCCATATCATCCAGCCACAAATGGTCAGGCCAAACGGTTTGTTCAAACATTGAAGATGAAGATGAAGAGTTTGAAACGAGAGAGAGATTTCAAGCACACCACATGCAACGGAGGAGGAAAAGGTCAGCTAGCATTGCTGTACTGTTGCGTAAGTAACGATCACTATGCTTTTGGCATTGTGCAGCTGTGGACTACATTTATAGCAGCACTAAAAAGACAAATTTAGGGTTCGTTCTAATTCTACTGTTGAAAAGGGTCTCTTTCACATCCTTGTCAACGATCTAAGAACCAACCCGATCAGTTTTTGTGATTTGTGTCATTTGTCAATCGACAATGTTAATATTGCAATCAACCTGCTGTTACACATTTTAGCCAAAAGAAAGGACCCCAGTGTCAAAGTAACAATGGCAGCATTTACTCGTTTGATAAAATGGTTCGGTCCGGCTACGACAGATGAGCACGGGTTTGTGCGCAAGGTAACAGAATAGTTGTACAGTTGCACTGGTGTCTAGTTTGCAATCAATGTTACACAATCACCCTAATACCCTACATGAACCTATTTGTGCATGGAAGAAAATTGTGTGATTGTATGCGGTTGCACCTCATCACACAATTAATTCCACAAGAAATAAGCTGTGTGTGTTGTAAAGACGATGTGCCGAGCAAATAATATGGCAATGTTAATTGATACTATTTTTATAATATTTGTTGTGTTTTCATCTATCCAGTAGTGTATTTGGTTGCATTCTGGGCATACAGTCCAGCTCAGTTCATATGAAAGACGAATGAACATTTGCAGTTTATCTTGTACAATGCATATTAGAAAGCTAATCATGGTTGTTTGCTAAATTAAACAGTCAAACACAGACCTCTCAACTCTCACGATTTACGGGCATGTCTCACAATCTCACGATTGCGACCAATTCTCACGATTGCCAGTTTTTCTCCCGACAAGCCTACCGTGAGACTCTGACAGTTGTTTTGCGCAGACTCATTAGATCTGTCTTTCTGTACATAGCGGGTTCTTTGAACTAGACTCTATATACGGCTCTGCTTGCTTGTATCTGGGGTATCCGGTGTATCTACTTTCAGTAACAGTAGTTATGTAACGTTTAGAAGTTGGAGGCAGAGCCTAGGCGCACACAAACACATAAAGTGATGGCAACGCATAATCAGTTGACCACGCCTACTTTGGTATGTTTTGTGGGCGTGGTTGTTTAAAAAAAGGTTTGGCCCAAAAAAGTTGAGAAGTCTGCAAACACAGTTAGATATGTAGGTTCGCTCAAAGGCATATAGTAGTACTATATATGATACTATAAATATACCAATTAGTGTGCAAGTATTGTGGTACTGTACTCACGTCTGTGTTTAGGGCAAGTTGGTTTGCTGGCTACATGGACCAGTCAGAAGCTTCGTCTTTGCTACAGAAAGAAGCAGAGGGAACATTTCTGGTTCGATTCAGTTCTACACTGATTGATGAAGGAGGGTTTGCACTAAATCTTTCTCTTGGCAACAAACAATCAGAAAGCTTTCACATACAGGTAGTATTGATCCTACAGTGAAACTGTGCTTATTGTCACTGTCACTGTTTTTTATGCAGTCACAGTCACACCCCGAGGGACAAAATTTATGGTTAGACGCAGGAGACTACATTGATGAAAAATTTTCATCACTAGTAGAGCTCATTGAAGCACTACAAAAAACCCAATTGCCTCTGGGTATCCTGTGCTGGTAAGGCCTTGTCCGGGCTTGCCTTTTAGTTTAGAGACAGCTCCTTATACGAAATCAAGTAGGCATAAGTGAGTAGTTTCTGATGCAGACAGTTTGAACACTTTACTGATATATTGCTATACACCAAATGTAAGCAAATTGTTTGAGACTTTTACAATACAAAATCAAAGTCTGGACTATGAGTATCATACTATGAGCTACTTCTAACCGGATTGCCATGTGATTGTACAAACTAGCATGACGCCAAGCCTAGTTCGTTACAACTTGAGATAGTGACAACATAGAAAGTACGACAGTGTTGAAAATTCAGCATCGTACTGGACTGCATACCCATATGGACATACATGAGACTAATACAGCAACACATATGACTCACAGACCATACCTTTCAGAAGGCTCAGCAGTTAATTAAGATAGTTGTCACGCATTCAATGTTTACAAAAATTGTTTACAGACTTGTTACAAAAGTAGCAGTCGTACTTAGCATATTTCTAGTAATTCTGTCTTTGGAATCAGCACAGTGTCTGTTATTCGAGATAAGAGTGCAGCCACAGCACTGGGATTGTAAGGAGGGTTATCTCTCCATACCTCCTTACTGAGAAAATGTTCGACTGCCGTCTCTGCTTCGACATGATCGAGCCTACTCATGTCAATCTGCATATGAGTAACAAAGATAATGGTCGCATATGGATAGACAGCATTGTCATTGTCACAGTATGAGTAAAAAAGAAATGGCGACAAAGGTGGAAGCAATTCGATGTGATCAATAATAACTGTTCCTGCAAGGTTGTTATCAAAGTATTGCTTGAGAGTCGTGTCTAGCTTGAGTTTGACATCATCACCATTTGCACCTTGAAACAGTAACCCATTCAGCAGTCGTGGTTTAGATGAACCAAGAGCATGACCAAGGCGTTGGGCAAAGCACTGGCTTGTTCCAGCTGTTTGCGAATCTGCTGCTATCATAAACACCAGGGGACGTTTTGGTGGCATCGAAGAAAGATGTCTCCTGGATCTAGATGAAACAGTCTTCCAAAATCTTCCAGTTTGGCTAGGAAATGACTGCTGAAGTTCCTGGAAATGTTTTATAAACTCATCAGTAGATGTTCGATTGTTAGGTATTCTTTCACCAGTCATAACAGCAGTACCTGGCCATACAAGCCACCATATGACAGCCAGTATCATGATCAGCACACTTAGCATGACAATCAGTAAGTTGACAGAAACAGATGAACGAGGTGGCGTTACTGTGTGTGCACTTGGGGTTTCATGATGGCTGGGTATAGCAGGTTTCGCTCTCCCTGTTTCATGACTTGGTACCAAACGAGCTTCACCCCATTTCCTTGGTGATTCTTCCCCAGACGATGCAGTTGCTCCATTAGTTGAATCGCTAACAGTGCCACTGCTACTAGGAGTCCATGTTTTATCAGATTCACTACTTTCAGAGCTACCGATCACTGCATTTACCGAAAAATAACAGTAAGGCATTACAGTGTCTTGACAGACAATAATGCTAACAAACATAACAGGCCAAGACTTGTTCGGAATTTTTTTGAGATGATAAAAAAAGTTACAAACAACGGACAGACAGACAGACAGACAGACAGACACACAAATGATGTAAACGGTTGATTTAAATGGAAATATGTGTTGAGACAGACAGACAGATAGACTGTGAAAAAGACAGACAGACAAACAGACAGACTCATGGTGTTATTGGCAGAGTTAAAATTAGTGTTCAAATACAACAAGTAATAGACGACACGGTCCGACAACACTTCTTAAGTACTGTATTTCTCCCTAACCGAACTACGCACCTGTTGTATGTTTGTTGGTATCCCATTTGTTCGACTGAACATTCATACTAACAGATTTCTGAGCTGATACAGAGGTCTGAGTTTGTACATCATCATTCTCCTTCTAAGTGACGTACAACACTTAGATAACAAAACTGATAGTTTCATGTATAAAAGCTGATAGCGTACTTCTTTCTTTCCCGGCTTTCTTGACTCATATTTGATGGAATTAGTGTGCTCTAGTCAAACAGTCATGTAAGTAAATATACATATGTACATAACTACAAGAATCGAAACATCAAAACCTCTATCTACGTTTTCAGGCACAACGCCAGAACTTGCAGTGGGTTTCCTTGGTCGCAACTCATACGCCATTTTAGGGGCGTGTCTAGTCGCGACAAAGTTTGCGCTTGCGCGTAGAGTACCTGAGCACCTGGTAGGACGTTAAAATCTGTGATTCTAGTGCCACTCTCGTGTTTGCTTTGCAATTTTGTACCTGAATATGACTATGGAGAGACGTCTTGGTCTTTTCGTTTTGATTGCAGCTTTGTGTTTTCCGACTGGCGCACATGCTGTAGTCGATTTGTTTTCTGTCGGCGTCGCAGCCGCATCTTGGGGCTTTAACAAAGTCAAGTGTATGGTAACAGAATGCTGTTACGGTGACAAATGGATCGGACTTGATTTATCTTCGTTGAAGGAAGATTTTCAAAAGCATGTCTTTGGACAGCATCTAGCAGCAGAAGTTGTAGTCAAAGTTCTGAGAGGACATTTCAAAAATGAGCCAAAGAAAGCTCTAGTTTTGTCATTTCAAGGCGGTACTGGTAGTGGAAAGAATTTCATCAGTGACATAATTGCTAACAATACCTTTAGAAAAGGAATGAAAAGTCAGTTTGTTCATAAATATATTGCCACTTTTGATGCTCCACATTCAGATAGAGTAGAGTTTTACAAAACTGAGCTTCGTAACCGAATAATGAGTGCTGGTCGGAAATGTGGTCGTTCTCTGTTCATCTTTGATGAGATGGATAAGATGCCTCCTGGGCTTATTGATGTTGTGTATCCTTTTGTTGATCATCATTCGGAAGTTGGAGGCGTTAATTTTCGTCAGTTTGTCTTTATATTTTTGAGCAACACTGGCGCACAGAGAATTAACAACTATATGTTGGAACAATGGAATTCGGGAAAACAACGAGAAGATGTCACAATTAAAGAACTTGATTTTTATCTCAGTAAAGATGCTTACAGAGAAAAAGATGGCAGTTTGTGGCACTCTAACTTGATTAAGAACCATCTGATTGATTATTTTGTTCCATTTTTGCCCCTGGAACGAGTACATATCAAACAGTGTGCAGCTGCTGAGATGCGACGTCAAGGCCAACTGGTCAGTGGGGAAGTTCTTAATGCTGTAGCAAATGAGCATATCTACTGGCCGTCAAATGAGCAATTATATGCTACATCGGGATGTAAAAAAGTACGAAGTAAAGTGGATGTTCTCAGTGATGAATGATAACCATAGTTTTGTAAGAAGAATGTATGCAGTGATAATTTGATGAAATTGAAGTCTGTTGCTGCTACTTGTATTTGTTGGTATATATTTGTTATACGTGTGATGTGTTTTCAAGTCTTGAGACATTGAGGACTCTTCTTGTTTATACCATTTCAAGCGCCATTATTCGAAGCGCCATCAAAATAAGTAAGTGTAAGAAATAAGTACAAGTGTAAGTAGCTTGGATGACGGTCTGGCTACTAACGCGCGTTGGTTCCTGCGCCATGCGTAATATATTTGGGATAGTCATATGACCATCAAGTTGAGCTGAGCGTACACCTACACAGCTGTCGTCGCAATGTCTAATAATTTGTTCGAGGATCGTGATCGTCGGCCTCTTGTTACTTGGCGTCGTGATCGACGTTCTGTTGTACACGAAGACGAATCAAGTAAGCATAGAATGACATCACATATCGACGCGTAATTGAGTTCTGTTATTATTATTGTTCAATTTTGTAGGCAGCCTGCTGTTAGAGCAAGCCGTCGTATTTGTAAAAGATGCTATTAAGGTTGTCTAACAGTTCAGTTGCAGTGGGATGTGTGTGTGTGTCTGTGTCTGTCTGTCTGTCTGTGTGTGTGTGTGTGTGTGTGTGTGTGTGTGTGTGTGTGTGTGTGTGTGTGTGTGTGTGTGTGTGTGTGTGTGTGTGTCACTGTGTGTGTGTGTGTGTGTGTGTGTGTGTGTGTCCGTGTCCATAGCGTGTGACTGTGACTGTATGTGTCTACATGTTTTAGTATCGCTCTATTCATCACAAGATTGATCGTATTGCTCTCAAAGTCTATCAGGTGTATTATTCCAGACCTGCACAATGGTACGTGTATATTGTCATTGGATACCATTCTGTGTCTTCATACTTTTAAAATTTGATTTTTTGTTGATCAGGTTTTTGAGATTTACTATCTTTACGATATTAATCCTGGCATTTTTTGAGCGTCCTACATCATTAAGGTGTGGATAAGAGGTTGCTGATGCTTCTGCATCTAATCAGTTTGTTTATTGTTTAGTAAAAGTTCTGATCCTGCACGAGCTGCAGGTCATAGACTCGAAGCTCCGTGTGGTGTCATGGAGGCAATTGAATTTGTATGTCTTTTTATCTTTTTGATTGATGTCATCACAAAGGTGTGCTTTGTGTTTGTTATTTGAAGTCGGTATCTAGTCACACGTCTCTAATTTAGATTTATCTTCTTGGACTTAAACGATCAACGCGACGGCCGTGGGTTGTTGTTTACCTCGTGCTTGTTATTGTATCAATGAGTGATTGGGGAGCAACTGTTGGGATGAGTTGTCGAGAGGTATGCAACAGAACATACAAACAGACAAACAGAAGACTGATTTTATGATGTACAGTACAAGTATAATGTTTTGATGTTGGTAAACGTTACAAGATTTTAATGATACAAACCTTAGTTATGTATTTTGTTTTATTAATTTGAGTGTATTTATCAACATTTCTGTAGATTGCGCATGTGACCAAATGGAGGAGATTATTTCGACCGTTCTTTTTGCTGCAATATTCATCGCTTTTAAAGAAAACAGTCTGTTTGCTAACTCTTAGAATGACTTTATTTTTGACTTTATTTCTCAATTAATTTTTAATAGCTGAAGTCGATCAACAAAACGTTGCCTGGTATTGTGGGGTGAGCTCAAATAAATGGCATTTTTTGTCAGGTTATTTATGTTTTTATGCTTTGCAGTGTTCTGTTTCTTCTTGCTCTTCATCTCTATTTTTTCACAGTGTTAGGCATGTTGCTGTTTACAAGAAAAGTCACACAGGTGTAACAGTAGTGATTGTCAATATGGTAATTTGTTTATGATTGTAGCAAATGTTTTGTGTTACGTAGCCAATGAAAAACATTACAGGTTCGAATGTATTACTGGAAGCTCATGTTTGTACTTCATGAATATATTAGAAAGATGTATTTGTAATTTAATTTCTTATTGGTGATGTAGTTGGCAAAGAGACATGATGTTACGCTCTTGACTGAGTCTGAGAAATACTTCAGCTCTCTTGGGACTGCGTTTATAAGTTTGTTGGTACTTCTCACAACAGCAAATAATCCAGATGGTTTGTTGTATGCACTTGGTGATGTAGTTTGCGTAGATTGACTAATTGAAGTTTGTGTGTGTTTATTTAGTCATGTTGCCGGCTTATAGAGAAAATCGATTGTATGCTCTTTATTTCATTGCCTTTCTCTCAATTGGTGTGTGTGTGTGTGTGTGTGTGTGTGTGTGTGTGTTTGTTTGTTTGTGTGTGTGTGTGTGTGTGTGTGCATGTGTGTGTGTGTGTGTTCGTTTGTGTGTGAGCACATGCTAGCTAATTACGGTACCTTACAAATTTGCTAAATTTAAAATATTAAACTTACAACTTTTAAAATATGGCATTTGCATTGTCATTATTTGAATCAGACTTATTATAAACTTTATGTTGCACACAGTAGGACAGAAACTTTAGGTTGTCTAGTTAATAGTTGGTAATTGAGAATCCTGATGCCAACTTTCTAACTGAGACAAATGCTCATACCACGAGTTGCTCTACTAAATGTTGCCTTTGTAGTATAACTTTACACAACCAACTAATTTCTAAAATCAAATGAGACGAAATACTTTTATTGTGAGTTTGCTCTTATGCTTTTTTGTTCAACCTGTTGACACTAATTTTGTAGTTTTCATTAATTAATGGGTGAAAATTGAAGTAGAGCTCATCTAAGAAACTTCAGCTGACAAAGTCAGCTTGATAATTGTTTGAATGTCTAATAACTAAAACATGTTGCTACTGCAAGACATATCTATACGAGCATCTCTCAGTACAAATGCAGGAAGAGTCATTGATCTCAAAGTGTTGTGTTTTTAAAAATTCATTGTCTGCTTGATTATCCATTAATTAATCTTGTTCTGCTGATGTACTTCACTTTTTGATGTACTTTACTGTACTTTGGTTGTTTTAAAAAGTAATGTGGTTGTTTCAGGTCTCTACATCTTTCTGAATCTTCTAACTGCCGTCATATACAATCAGTTTCGAGGCTATCTGTCGGTTTGTTTTGCATTTTGAATTATTTGTGTTGGACTGTAGTCAAAGTGATACTTTATGTTTTCATTACACCATTGCTAGACATCAATGCAGGCTAGCTTTTTTCGACGACGTGTGGGTATTCGTGCTGCATTTGAAGTGATGAAACATCATTCAGCTAACAGAAGTATTAGCACATCAGGGTAAGCAATGAACATGTTTATTGCATAGGTTGTATGAAGGGTTGTCTTTCTTGTAGGGAAGTAGTGAATATCACACTTGTCAAAAGTCTCATTGATAGAGTAATGATTCCATCAAAACATAGACCTTTTATGCATCAGGTATAGTGAACATTGTCTTGTTAGACTTTAGACCAAATTGTAGAAAGAATTAGATATACTCGTATACTGCTATTAGTACTTAAACATTTCTTGATAAAATCAATACGATGATATTAGTTAGACACATTACTTTGAAAGAGTCTTGAATGTTGGTTTGTTGACTGTTGGATTTTTAGCACCTTGACATATGGTCAACAGATGTAATGACTTGTGAGCAATTCAAAGACTTCTTTGATATCCTGTATCAAGATTCAAGTACATTTGCACCTGTTGGTCACCCATTTTGAAATCGTTGACGTGTTGTATGTGCAACGTGTTGTGTTTGATTTTTAGAGTCCTGACAGGTTTACCTACTCACTTCACACCATCATTCGATTTCTACAGAAACTAGTTCTTCACAAGTGGTTTTGCTACTTTCAAATTTTGGTGTCAGTAACAAACTGCATTGTTCTTACAGTATGTTATACATCATGGCAGTTATCTGGTAATTGAATGTTTGATAGTTTGTGGTTTTAATAGGTTGATATTTCAACTGAGTATGATAGCAGTTTGTCTCGAGATGATCATTTGGCGGTTGGTTGTTTGCTTGGCATAGGTGTTGCCTTTATTTGCATATTGTTTGTAATGTAGCTTGTGAATATGTCATTCATTTTCTACTATGTCATTGAGCAGGTTTGTCAAAATTGCCTGCAGACGGCATTGTGTGCTGATGCTTTGTTTGCTTGCTTGTTTTTGTGTGTGTGTGTGGGGGGGGCGGTGGAGCAGATGGTAGAGCGTTGGTGATGACATCCGGGATCTCGTATTCCGTGATGAGGGTTGAAGGTTTGATCCTGGTGGAGGCGACACTGTCGCAGTTTCCTTGAGCAAGAAACTCGCCCACACTTGCTTCTCTCGACTCAGGAGTATAAATGAGTACCTGGTCATTGACTGGAGTGAACATGTCTGCTGGCTTGGCAGCAACATCACGCAGCAGACGAGTACATGTGGGCCTTGGTCTCCAGTCCCAGAGCTGCGCCATTGTCAGTGCCCCTGGATGACTTTGGCCAAGCTCCAGGTGGATTGTAGCGCTGGCCCAAGACTCCACGTAGTGCATGGAGGCTCTGTCTCTAGAGGCAGGGGGAGCTATCTTCGCAACTGATCTCAAGGTCGATGTCGAAAGACGTGGAGGGCTTAACATTTGTCCATTTTGTGTGTGTGTGTGTGTGTGTGTGTGTGTGTGTGTGTGTGTGTGTGTGTGTGTGTGTGCACGGGCACGTGCACAAGTGTTAATCCCTTGTGGGTGTATTGGTTTCTTTCATTGTTTTGCTTGCATGCTGCTGACTGCATTGTCAGTTAGTGTATGACAGCTTGACTTTTGAGTACATACACTTTAATGAGTTTGGACAGTGTTTGTGTAGCTTTTGTTTGTTTTGCTTTAGGTTTTCATATTGTTGGTCATTGGTTTTCAAGAATACACGAGACACAAGGTTATTTGTTGGATTGGTTAAACGTACTGCAGCTTTGTTAGTTTAAAGATCTTCTTACTGTGTTCTGTGTCATAGGGCAACGTGTTCAATGGCCTAGTTACTCTGGCCTTAATGGTCAATACGATATGATTTCAAAAATTTTGTTTGTCTAATTTGTTGTATTTGAAATTAGGCATTGCAAATTGCTATCTTTTGCTATGACCCATATCCTTTTCAGTAAGCATTTTGATTTCAACTGTTTTCTCTGTTTGACTGTTGAATGCGTTATAGGAAAACAGAGGATAGAGTGGTGACATCAAGGACACTGTGGGCGCTCTATCGTGTTGTCAGCATTGTTATTCTGTTGCGTGTTCTACAGATCGTTCCTCACATCAAGGTTTGGGTTATTTATTTGGACAATGGTACAGTACTTGAATAACTTTATTCAATGAATAACAAACTTGTATCACTGTTGCTTTTTAATTGATATCTCATGTCTGGTAGACGTTTTCCCTGATCACAAGTACACTACTTGAACTGGGAAAGAGTTTGGTCCCATTTATTGGAATTTTAGTGGTAACGACAGCAAGTGTTACATACTCCACATTTGTGATTTGCAGCCACATCTTATGCTTGCAGGTTGTTTACTATTTCTTTGCAATTTTGGGTATGCAGATATTTGCTGATATAGATGTTCGATTGAGTGACATAAATAGAACAAAGTGTGAATGGTTTACAAACTGGGTGAATTTGGTTTTCAGTGTTTCTGTTACAGTGCTGAACAGTATAACAAATGTGGCAGTTATGAGCAGTTGGGATATTATCCTAACAACTTCAACGACTTTGCTGTGAGTTTGTAGCCAATTTTGACATCTGTTTTTTTTATATCAAACTGATATCCAATGGCAGGCTGCACTGGTTGTCTTATGGGATGTCATGGTAGTCAATAATTGGTTTGTGTTTCTTGAAGCTTACAAGCGTGCTGTCAGCCCGTGAGCTAATTCTGTAGTTGTGTTTCTTCGATTTCTTTGATAGCATGTGCTTACTGTGTTAGATGGTCACAGCTATACTTCATTGCCTGGTGGCTGGTGTCTGCTGTTCTTTGTGTTAATATATTTATTGCTCTTGTTTTGGAGGTTTGTGGCTGTCGAATAGGTAAGGTTGTAGCGTCATCATGTTGCTGTTTTTAGGCATTCATCTCACAATGGGAAGAAAGTAAAAATACTGGTGAAAGAGATGTTACCGGTGCCCGTGTCAGATGGCTGGCAAGTGGAATTGGCATCCTGGTGTGTGGTTGGTTAATACTAAATTACATTACATTATACAGGAGAGTGACTCGATACCAGCTGTAGCCAGTTCTGAACTACGTCGTCCATCTACAGTGGATAGACGCATCTCAGTTGATGTCACAGACGCAGTTGTTGTTCACCAGATCTTCAGGTGTGTGCAGCAGTGTGTCTTAATCGAGAGATTTTGTAGATTGATTACTTGTAGAGACAAGCTTGTGGAGCCAGGTGAAGCAGAAATCATGCACGAACTGCACAGACATGAGAATTTAGTTATTTGACCAATGTATGTATACGTGAGTTATAATTAAATTGTTTTTGTCATCTTGTTAATAGAGTTTTGTTGACTGTCATAGCTGTAGATATAACTACTGGTAGTACCAGGGTAATGAATACAGAAAAAGTGTATTTTGTGATATCAATTTAATAGTTGGGAGTATTTTTTTGCCTCAAACTTTCAGACCAGAGTGCTTCGCATGCTCTCAAGCTCTCTGGTCTGGAAGTTTGAGGCTAGGAGTATTGTCAAATACTTTGTCATAAGCAGGCACTAATCCAGGAATCGGTGATGCAATTGTGTTTGTTTCTTGTTTCATTCTGTAGTAGCTGCCTTCTATTTGCATTCCTTGAGTGAAGGCTGGCATGCAAACAACCAGTAGCTCAGTTATCAGAATCCTAAACGGGTTCAACAATGTTTCTGTAACAAATGAAGAACAGGGTTGGTTGAAAGATTGATGCCTGTGCAGGGTTACAAGAGTAGCCAGCTGCAGAAATTCTACATATTTTATTATTTTATTGGTGAGGTTGGGTCATCATGGTCTTTACACTTGACTTGATAGAATTCAAGACTTCTCTATTGATAATCTAATTCTCTACTACGTATTGATCATGTACTTTGTCTCGCCTGGAACTGGGGCAGACAGATGTTATAGAATGAAGTGTCTGATAGCTGTGTCATTGGAGTCCAACCTATCCATCCTTCCCTAATAAGAGTAGACACATCCGCTACACCAACATAGTGAGGATCCTACAGAGCAAGACTTCCTACATTTAATTAATAGATGAACGCATTTTTCATTTGAAATCTGACCAATATCAACAGCTGAGATTGAGATGAGTCTGCTTGATGTAAAGCAATGCCAAGTACAGTTTTTGAAGCAGCGTCCCTGTCACCACCTGCGTTACACGCCTTCTTTCATTAATTAATCAATTACAACTTACTACTGGGATAGTTGAGGAAACCCACCAATCATTGCAGGACATCCTATTGAACTAAAATGGTCCAAAAGAGCCGCAGCGTTAGCTTTAACTTCTTCTACATTTCGACAATGCAAGATCTTGCATGGAACCTTAACAAACCATAAGAGTTACAGCTAGCGAGGTTTAGGAACTGCGTGAATGGCCAACAAACACCTCATACATGAAGTCAATACATATGGAGACTTCGTAAGTCCCTATCCAATCACGAGAGCCAACGAAAGTTGGCGGTTTATCTCCCATCTCTACTAGCATTTGCTGAACTTGTCTGATGGTAGGTTCTCTGTTACTTGGCAAGCCTAGAGCTTCCTGTCGAAAACGGATCCACGAACACATAGTCTGCAATGTGCGATAGCCACATCCCCATCCCTAGCAGCAAGTCGTAACGTTAAAGGTGCGGAGATTATGCAGTATAATCAATTAATTTTCATTAATTAATTAATTAAGCCAACTACATGAACCCATTGGACCCCACCTTATCGTTGACAACATCAGCACCATAATGATAGTAATAGTAGTCGCCTTCCACAACAGAAACTCTATAACAACCTGTAGGGTGGGAAACATCTGCATGAACGTTGCGCAGGGGCTCCATCTCTTTAATATCCGGGATATGACTTAATTTAACTTGCTTTGCGCGTGCGTATGTCAAATCGGCGCGAATCGAACGGTTAGAACGCGAGCTCGGATTCTTGAGTATCTCGGTTGATATTGGCGTTTGAGTCCGAAATGAGTTCTTCTGCTAATCAGGACACTGGTCGGAAGAGTTGGAAAGACCTAATCGGGTGGCTCTCGAGCGAGTCAGGCAGTGGGGCAGGAATTAGTGAGAAATATCGACAACAGTTACTACAGACTGTTATTGGTTCGGTGAACGACCATCTAAGCAGTAGTGCTGCCGTTCGCGAGCAGTTGCAGAGAAAGACTTCAGGTACGCCGCATTGTCTCAGTGTCCTCAGTTTTCTTCAGTGTTGTGTCACCGAGTTTCGTTCGAACCTCTTTGTACAAACGGGCAGTGAGTTGTCTGGTGAGCAGAACGAAGCCGGTAGGATACTCACTACAGATCTGACTTTGTGGATTACTGTGAAGTTGATTGATATTTTGTGTAATTCTGCATGTCAATCTCTGCATGGCCGGACAATGAATCTTCTCACTGAATTGTTTCACGGAGTTTACACCTGCGATGGAGTATCGTATAATGCTATGGTTGTGGAACTGTTGAATACAGTTAGTGACCTTCACCAAGGACTGCAGACTTTGCTTAGTCTGCCTGAGGATCGTCTTGATGATGCCACCTTTCCAGTCTATATTCAATTCTTTTGTGAACTATTCCCTAGATGTTTGACTTTTAGTGGTGATGGTTGTGGTGAGCTGAATAACTGCTGTTTGATTGAGTTGGCTGGTCCTGAGTGCTTCTTAGATCTGCAGACATCACTTTTGAAGTTTTTCACAAACTTGCTTCAGTCATTGCTGCAATTTCCATCTTCTTGGTTTCAGTCATTTTGGCCGCTAGGACTGAGTCTTCTTGGGTGTGGTCATATTGATGTCAAGATAGCTTGCCTTAATCTTATTCAAGCTATACTAACTTCGGAAAATACAACAACTCTTCTCTTGCCACTTGCAATGTGTCTGTCAAACAGTTTGATCAAACTTTGTAGTCTTTCCCAGTCTGTGGCACAAGTGGAAGAGAATGCAAGTGTGATTGAGTTAGAGGAATCGGTAGCTGGTTGTCTACATCTCTTACTAGATTGTCAGACAGAGAAAGTTTCTATTCCACTTGATCTCATTGCAGTCTTTAAGAATTTCTGTGACTTCATCAGTAAAGGCTGCTTGCTGTATATCAAAAGTGCCAAATTGCGCAATACTGTTTTACTGATACTTCACCAACTGGCCTCTGTTTATGCTCGGTTTTTAGACCTCAAGGAACTAGCAGTATGCGGAGACAATTTGATTTGTTTTGTTGATCGTATCAACTTTGAGGTTGGCATGTCTTGTGTTGTTGACTTCATTTTGGCACAAACAGTTACTCAGTGCCCAGTTACCATTTCTAGTGAGGAATCATCACGAAAGCAGATGACCGACGGATCTGATGCTTCTCATGGGCAGTCTAAACAGGTGAAGATAAGTACCGAGTCACCAAGTAAACAGTTTCTGTCTAAATCAGGAGTTCTGCTGCCTGATTGTGTCAGCTGGCTTTGTAATGTTGGCATTGCTGTGCTTGAAAGACTCAAAAGTTTGTTTGGAAAAGATAATGTGGATGACCCGTGGGATGAAGTCAGAGTCTTATCACTGAAGTTAGCAGGCATCCTAAATATCATTTCTCAGTTTTTGGTTGCTTACTGCAGTGTCAGGGTGGAGGACAATCCTGGATTTCAACAAGAATCATCCATTGAGTTGCCTCTTGTGTCAGACAGTGCAGTGGGTAGTTTTATGCGAATTTGGTGTAGTTTGCTGGAACAAGCACTGTCTGGTGCCACTCCTGTAAAACCAACTGCTATTCCATCTCTGTTTCGAACCATGCTAAGTGGTGTTGAGGCTCTTTTTTATGCTCAAACTGTTTGTTCAATGCAATCTTCTACAGTTTCGTATTTGCTACAGCTTGCTTGTCTTCCTTGGCTTCACAAGGTTCGCGGTTGCTTTCCCATGGACATGCAGATTCTTGACAGACATTGCAGTTTGTCTGTTGCTTTGGAAACGTTTGTCACAAAACATTCTGTTTCTATGGACTTTGGTCCAAGTCTTTTAGCTGCTGCCTCTCTCTGCAGCTGTGAGTTTTGGCAATTCAGATCTCATGTTGTTAGAGCTGGACTGGAGTGTTCACAAACTAATACAAGACAAGCTGCTATTCAATCTGCTGTGCTACTTGTTGGTATTTGTCCTGATGTGTTTGAGGGCTTGATTGGAAATCTGAAGTTTTTGATAAAAGATGAAAGCTCAGCTGTCAGAATGACATTAGCAGAGTCCATTTCGAAAATAGCATGTGCTGCTTCAGGAGAAGTGGAAATAGTCAGACAGATGCCTGTTGAGGGCAACTTTTACTCAGCTGCAGAATGTGTGTCTTTGAAAGTGACATGTGAAGGTGACAAAGACAAGTCGTTTGCAAATCCTACTTGTTTTCAGTTGTTTTTGAGTCTGGGAGTATGTTCTGGTCAAAGGGATGTGGAGCATGTCTTTTTGACTGGCCTCCCACTTCTCATTAGATGCCTTGACTTTACTAAAGATTCTGCCAAGTCATTTGTTACTCTATGTTATGAATTTGTTAGTGACCTCCCTGCTGAACATCTTTCATTTCTTGGTCCAGCTCTCCAGTCAATCATAAAATGTGTCTCAATGGTAAATAAAGCTTTGACAGAATCAATAGAAGAAAGCCTGTATGCACGACTTAAGCACCAGCTACAACACTGCATTGACACAAAGGATGTGGCGAAGGAAGAGGCACTGTTAAGTGTGATTGGTTGTGTGTGTCTTAGTCTGACCAATGAGTGGATTATGAAGGTCTTTTCACTTTTGCTACACACGTATCTGTCTCATCCTCAATCGTTCTTGAGATCTGCAGCTTTCTGTGAAGCTCGACGAATGATCCAGTGTCAGCACATGTCACCCACTCAGTTCTTTGTGGCTCACCAAGAATCATTATGTCAATATGTAATGTCCTACATCCACAGTATGCACTGGAATGAAAACTCGAACTTGGACTGTGTCCATTGTCTAAGAACACTGGATGATGTGGCTACCTTGTTTGACTTTAGAAGCTCTTCAGAGCTGATTAATGCGAAAGCAAGATGTTTGCTGCCTCCATTAGTGTATGAGTCCACAATTGCAGCTTCAGCTATTTTGAAAGTTCTGTCACAGGAAGCAGGACAGACAAAGCAAAGGATGCTGTTGGACAACATTCGTTACATATTCTCATACATTGTTCGAAAATGTTCTCCTGACAGACTTGCTCATGCCATGTCTTTTTTAGACACAGAAGCAGGAATTAGTGTTGATCGACTATTGCTGGCTGAAGGACCAAATACATACAACCAGCTACTACTTCACATAAGTCGCAACCCCAAAGAAGTACTGAATGGGTTGGTGTTTTTGAATGAGAAAGAAGGAAACAGCCAGGGATCTATACAATCAGAGGAGGACCTTTCGTCACTTTTGAAACCTAAGCTGCTGGGAATATTAGCCTTCTTTAACAGTTTGCTGCTAGGGACACAAATAGAAAATGAGCAGAAACGGTTAGGATTGGAAAGTCTGATCTACTTAATGAATCTACTGGGATCCAAGCATTTAACACCAGTACGTCTCAAGGTGATGGCTATTCTTCGTCTTAGCTTGACACTGGAGCAGCTGCGTGACTTGGGGTTAAAAGCTTGGTCTTGTTTTGTTCACAACATAGAGATGACATCGCTTGGAACATTGCTCAGTGAAATAACTGTCTGCTTACTTCCACTGCTAGATCAGCATGCTGATCAAGTGGCTGACATCTTTACCTTTCTTTTTGTAAAATGTCGGTCAGCTCTACAAGCTCGATTCAATGAGATCTACTACATGCCATCTCATCCTCGATTAGGGACAGTCAATCAGGTGCTTCGAGAGTGTCACAATGCACAGTCAACTGAGAATCGTCTCCAAACTCGTGTGTTGCAGATGCTCAAAGATTGTCAACATGAACAGGCAGATGTTAGAAGATATGCTGTTACTAGTTTATACAGTCTATTACAAGGTAACAGAATGTCTATTCTTGACTGGATAAATTCATGTGACAGTCTGAACCCGTTGCTCAGTGAACTTATTTGGACTATTCTCTCAGGGTGTCAGGACAGCGACAAGGTAGCCAGATTGGCATTTGCTGCTTGTTTAGGAGAAATTGGAGCTGTTGATCCTGGTAAACTCAGGGAATTATCACGACAGACATCCCGTAAAGCTGCATTGGTAAAGGATGGCGTCAGATCAGCAGAGTTTGCTGTTTTGTTGATTACAGAACTAATTCATGCCTTCCTGGCAGCCAAAGACACTAGAGGACAAGATTGTTGTTCATTTGCATTGCAGGAGACCTTGATAGCATACAGATGCTCACCTCTCAATTCCCAGTCTGAACAAGGAAAATTGATCTGGTCATCATTTCCTAGTCATCACAGGGAGCTTCTTGAACCACATCTTAACTCGAACTACAAACGTAGTAAAGAGGAAACAGAAGTTGTCACACCAGTTCCAATTTATCAGGGCAAGCAGGGTAAATCCTACCCAATGTGGCTGTGCCGTTGGCTGGATCTCCTGATTAGTCAGATTGAAAATGACACAAGGAAGATGTTTGAAAGTTGCAGTGTTGTTTGTAGACACTTCGTACAAGTGGCTGCTTTTTTGTTGCCTTATCTAGTAACTGAGATCATACTTCAAGGTCAACCGGAACAAATGGAACAGATAAGTAAAGAGATGGTAGCTGTTATTACACATGCTCAAAAGAATGAGGACACTTCGCCAGCTAAAGCAGAATTTCGTCACAGAGCAGCACAGACTGTGTTGTCCCTTCATAACTCTGTTACACAGATTGCCATCCACAAACAGTCTCAGTACTGTGTCGCTGAAGATCAAGTTGCAAAACAAGTCCCTGTTATGACTAATGCTGACTTGCCTGCTTTGAAGCAGCAGTGCAGTTTGTTGACAGACTTTTTGAGAGGCGTTCCCAAAGATGCTTTGGCTATAGCTGCCTATCATTGTAAGGCCTACAGTCATTCACTGTTATTGTTTGAAGATCATTTTGTCAGAGAGAACCCAATGGATGTTCAACCTCATCTCCAAATTCTCCAACAGCTGTATGCTGACATGGAGGAAGCAGACGGTCTTGATGGACTTGCTACTGTTCGATCTGTTGCGCTTACGATTTCTGATCAAATCCTAGAACTGGAAATGAAAGGAAAATTGCGTGATGCTTTGGCTTGCTATAATGTAGCTGTACAAGAACAACCCCACTCACTAAGAAATCATGAAGGCCTAGTCCTTGCTTTTCTTGGTCTAGGGGAGAATTTTGTTGCGCTTCGTCATCTGAGTGGTGTTTTGGTGGAAAAGCCTCAGTGGACCAAAGAGTTGAACAAGCTGCAAGTAGAAGCATGTTGGCAGCTGGGAGAATGGGACACTCTCCAAAAGTGTTTGTCTTTAGAGCCCAACCCATCTTCTGAATGGAGTGTAGGCATTGGACAGCTATTGGCCAGTGCAAAGTCCAAAAAAACAACTGAATTTGAGAAGCAGCTTTCTGCAGTTCGTGAACACGCTGTCAATAGACTGTCTGCTGTCAGCAGTGATCCTTTGTCTTACACTCGAGGCTATGAGTACATCGTTCAACTTCATATGCTGCAAGAACTGGAAGATGTGTGTCGCAGCTTAATTTTGAACAGTGGAGGCAGTGATGCTGAAACGACAATGAAAAACCTCACTCAGACATGGTCAGTGAGACTTGATGTAACACAAGGATCTTTCAGAATTCGAGAACCAATTCTTCGGCTACGACGCACTCTGCTCGGTCTAATTCCAAACGTGGTAGTGAAACATCATCTGGGTGATTATTGGCTGACAAGTGCCAAGATTGCTCGCAAAGCCGGGTACCTCCAAAGTGCATTTAACTGTATTCTGAATGCCAGCTCGTATCAGGCACCAGAGCACTGGTTAGAGAAGGCAAAGTGTCAGTGGAAGCAAGGAGAAACAAAACAAGCTTTGGTTGTTCTGCAAGACAACTTGAGGAAAGAATTAAGCTCATTGAAAGAAGACAGTGGAAAACCATCAGCACATGCCAGAGCCATGCTTTTGGTGGGACAATGGATGGAAGAAACAGCACTCTGTGATACAAACACAATACTTAAACAATACAAAGATTTGGTAAAAGAACACAGTGATTGGGAAAGCAGTCACTTCTTTCTAGCAAAGTATTATGATCGATTACGAACTGCATTGGAAGGAACAGAGCCAGGCAAAGACTTTGAATGTTTACCATTAGTTATACGTCATTTTGGGGATTCACTTCGTCATGGTAGTCATTACATTTATGAGTCCATGCCAAGGCTATTGAGTGTTTGGATGGATTTTGGTGCTGAAATTGTCAAACCAGTCTCTGGATCAAGCAATAGCAAGCGATCTGGCTTGAAGGCTGCCAACTCACAAGCTCAGCTTCAAAAGATGAACACAATAATGGAAGAGCTTATTGAACATTTAGCTGCTTACCAGTTTTTCACTTGCTTTCCTCAGATTGTATCTCGCATCTGCCACCAGAATGAGTCTGTCTTTGGAATTATAAAGACCTTAGTAGCCAAACTGATTGTCTCATTTCCTCAGCAAGCTTTGTGGATGATGGTTGCTGTGTCAAAATCATCATATGATACTCGAAAGTATCGTTGCCAAGAAATATTCAGAGCTGCTGTTGCATTGGATTCATCACTCAACAAACCAATGGCTGATCTGATGCGACTTGCAGCAAAATTGATAGAGGTTTGTGATAAGGAGGCAAAGACAACTCGTCTTGATATGAACTCTGACTTCAGACAGCTGGTCAATCTAGTCACTGAGCAGCACTTCAGTTCAGTTATAATTCCTGACCAAGGTACTATGACTGTGTCTCTACCCGCAAGTTCTGGTGCCCATCCTACACATTACCCATTTCCTTCCACTGTACCATATATTGTAGGCTTTGACCCTGAAATTGAGGTCATCAAATCCATGGCCAAACCGAAGAAAATAGTTATTCGAGGAAGTGATGGCAAAGGATATACTATGATTTGCAAACCTAAGGATGATCTTCGCAAAGATTGTCGTCTGATGGAATTCAATTCACTAGTGAATCGATGCCTCTATCGTGATGTTGAGAGTCGGCGTCGTGGCTTACGTATTCGAACATACACAGTTGTTCCACTCAATGATCAGTGTGGTCTACTTCAATGGGTAAATGACACAGTAGCACTACGCACAGCACTCATGAAACTGTACACAGAAAAGAAAAAGAATATTAGTGGGAAGGACCTGAGGACTGCTTGGCGACTGATAGAGAAAAATCCACGATCAAAAGAAGTAAGGCAACAAGTAATGGGAAGTTTAATTGATCAACACAAGCCACCTGTTCTTCACGAGTGGTTTCTCCGTACCTTCCCAGATCCAGCATCTTGGTATGAAAGCCAAGTTTCTTATTCTCGTACTGTCGCTGTAATGTCAATGGTCGGTTATGTCCTTGGCCTTGGTGACCGTCATACTGAGAATATTCTTCTGGATTCAACATGTGGTGACGTGGTGCATGTTGACTTCGACTGTCTATTCAATAAAGGAGAAACATTTGAGCACCCAGAACGGGTACCTTTTCGTTTGACTCAAAACATGGTTGATGCCATGGGATTCACAGGATGTGAAGGTCTCTTCAGAAAGGCATGTGAGGTAACTCTTCGAGTTCTACGGGACCAGCGGGACCCTCTTCTTTCTGTCCTCAAGACTCTCATTCATGATCCACTGGTTGAATGGGAGAAAGGAAAATCAGATCCTTGGTCAGCACAGAAACACCAAAAGAAATCCAAATCTGAGCAAACTGAAGTTGTAAATGAAACAGGAGTGAAGAAAGTGAATGATGTGGAGCAGAGATTGCGAGGACTGATGGCACACAACAAGGGACTACCACTGTCCATTGAAGGTCAGGTTCACTATCTTATCCAGGAAGCAAGGGACTACAATAACCTCTGTTTTATGTACATGGGATGGGCACCGTTCCTCTAATTAAACAGATATCTGCCTTGTAGTACTGTAGCAAATCTATTGAGTTCTTCTTTATCAGCACTATAGCAGTTATTAATCAGCAGCAGCACTGTACTGCACACATTACTATGCACAGAGTACACTACACCTAGACTTGTACCCAGTCCTCCTCCTCGCATGCGCTCCACCTGTTTTAGCACGTGCTATTTGTTCCACAGCCAGGCCTGGCTATACATAGTGGAACAAAAGCACGTGCTAAAAACAAGTGGAGCGCGCGTGAGAAGGAGGACTGGGTACGAGTCTACTACAGCAACTGTCTAAGTAGCTATGCTATAGGTATTTACTTGAACTCGTGTTTAGCTTGTTTCAAACTGTTGTGCTAATTTCAAGAGTTTCTTGTACAGTTGATCTGCCAGCTCTGGATCCAACTTCTCCTGTACAGATCAATTAGTAATTAACTTGAAATACAACGCAAAGCCTGGACTCTTAAGAATGGTTTTCAGGCTGTGTAGAAATAATAAACGTGTACCCTTGATTGTTTGACATAAGACTTGCCAAAGGGACTGCAGCAGCTATAGTATTTGGCTGTATGATCAAGAATGGCTGGATCCTGTTTGCTTAGCCATATCTGTACAATAGAGTACAATAGAACTATCAGATACGATTGCACGCAGACTTGGTCCATTACCTGAGCTTCTGCGCCATGGTGTGCATCCCATGTCCATGAGCCATTGATCAGTCTCATCTGTTGAGAAAGCACTATGTGTTAATTAACAATCAAAATTCAACAACAACAACAAATACTAACCAAGAGGACAACTGGGGACATGAGATACCATAACCATTTTGCTAGTATGTTGGTTGTCATATTCGTGATGACCAAGCCAGGACTCACAGTATGAGAATAAATACCCTAGATAGTTGACAGTATGAGAATGTCATATTGTCAATACGTTAATTAAGCAGTGGATGGATGAACAAACTTCCATGCATATTGTCCTTACCTTGTCGTTCAACATATTGTTTAGTGCTAGGCTGAGCAGGTCCATCCCAAATTTTGATGATCCGTATGGGTCAATTCTAGATCAGACGGGAAAACTGTTGCAGCAATTAATCTCTAATACTGGACACTGACAACAGTGACCCTTCCTGATCTTGGACATCTTCAATATTAAAATGGCTTTTCATTGCAGTTGAGGATGATGTCCAAACGATGTGTGCAGGACAGCGCTGGGAACAAAGAAAATCTTCCAGCCATCTGACCTGCATAAGAATAGATAGTTAGCTTGCCGTGATACCATAATCCTACACATGTAATGATCATTGTACCAGCAAGAAGTGGCCAAATAGATTGGTAGCAAACACAGAGTTGAGACCTTCTGGAGTCTTACTATCAACAACCTTCAGCAGCGAGCCTCCATCAGTGAATGCTTGAAGAATACGACTGACAAACAAGAATCTCATTTATTACATGTCAACACCTATATATACATGATAATATATATTAGTCATACCTGGGATATGGTGGCCACAATTCGGACCAGTTGACTCCTTCAACAGGCATAATTCCAGCATTCAAATAAAGCCAATCAATATGTTTATATCTTATCAAAACAATTCAATTAACATCAATAGACAGTCGTTCACTAAGTTTGTTCAACAGACCTGCATTTTATTTCTTCTACAGCTTGCTTCACACTGGCAGGTCGACTCACATCCAGTTCAAGTACGTCTACTTGAATATCGAGGCCAAATATTTCATGGAGTTCTTGTTTTGCAAATTTGGCCTTCTGTAGATTGCGGCACGCCAAACATACGCGGAGGTCAGTCAACTGGTACGCATGACCAGCCTCTTCAAACAGTCGTTTCGCAACAGCAAGACCAAGACCACTGGAGAAAGTACAAAGTCTATGCATGTACAGCATGTCGACACGTATAGCAGAAATGAGAAGAATTATAGTGTAGAAGACTAGCAGCACTATGTCTAGCTAAGTGCATTTTATGATCTTCTTAAAATTGTTGCAGCAAACCTGTTTGCTCCAGTGATAATAGCAGTTTTATCCGACATTGCGTGAGCTACCGGCGACTGTTAGTATACCAAATACGGGCTACTCGGTTGCTAGCGCGTTAGGCGTCAGCGCGAATGACATCGTCGTCTCCTGAAGTACAAGATTCTCGACGTAGAAACAGCAGCCATTCTTCTCGTTTGACTTTAGTGTTGCCTTCACCTCCTACCACTCTTCCTGTTGAAAGTCTTCGGAAACCTTTTGATTGTGAAGCTATTCGTACTAGAAGATCTGTTTTTAGACAAGGAGACACGGAAGAAAGACACCGTTTTGGTGATCAATCTAAAGAAATTACCAAACCTGGAAGAAGGCTCAGCCACAAAATGAGTGATTATGACCTCAGAAGTCGCTCACAGGGAAGTTTGTATGATGGTGGCCTTAGTGCAGAACAGAGAGCTCGGAAGGAGAAAATAGACCGACGAGTAGCGGAGCTAAGGAAAGGATTTCGTTCCTATAGTCAGATCAAGTCGTCTGAACGAAGACGTTGTGTGTGCTGTGTCATTTTCTGGATTCTTGCTGCCAGCGGACTCGCCTATTGTGGTTTTGCTCTTCGTTGCAATGTAGTGGAGTGCTGTGGTGGTTTTCATCTGCACACGAACTTTACTGGACTGAAAACGGTGCTTCGTGAGTCTCTATATGGTCAACATTTAGTGCCTGACGCTGTTATTAGTATGATACGAGGTCACACTAATAATCCCAGTCCAACCAAACCATTGGTTTTATCATTTCACGGTTGGACTGGCAATGGGAAGAACTTTGTTAGTGACCTTATTGCTGAACATATTTTCTACTATGGTGTAAAGAGTCGTTTTGTCCAAAAGTTTATTGCTTCTTTGGACTTTGCACATCCATCTTATGCAGTAAGATACAAAGAAGAATTGAGACGTCAGATTCTAGCAACCGTTGCTAGCTGTGAAAGACAAACGCTGTTTATATTTGATGAGATGGACAAGCTTCCCAATTATGTTTTAGATGGTATAGTGTCTCTTCTTAGTGGAACTGACAGGAATGATAAGGGTATTGATATGAGGCGGTCAATATTTTTGTTTATCAGCAATGCGGGTGGACAAGAAATTAATGATTATGTCACTCACGTTTACAATTCTGGTAGATCTAGAGAGAGCATTTTAGTTGGAGATATGGAACATGTTATTGGGCAAGTCAAACATAAAGGTGCTTGGTTTCAGTCTTTGATTGATGCAAATGTTATCGATTTATATGTTCCATTTTTGCCGATGGAGAGAAAGCATGTTATGTTGTGTGCAAAGGCAGACATGGAAAGGAAGGGTTATGTGTACAGTATGACAGACTTGGAGAGAATAGCCGATGAAATGTCATACTTTCCTGAACAATCATCACTCTTTTCAGAATCTGGTTGCAAGAAGGTGTCTAGCAGAATAGATTTAATAATGGGATGACTTGGAATGTGATGTATGAATTTCTATTTCTTGATTTAATTTGACATATTGTGTTTGTGAGCTCATCAAGTGTACTATTCAATTATGTAGCCATTTGATCTCTTTTTCATTTTCTCATCATTTCAGTTCATTACTTCCCTTTCTCAAACTCTTCATTGACATCGTTTTGCCCTTAGTATTGTTACATTTTTCCAGCTTCTTTTTCTAGATACATACACGGTTACATGTATTTGGCTTTTCATATTTACATCCAGCAGAGTGTAGGGGTAGCGTGTAAGTGTGATGATGTTGCAGACTGGGTGTGAAACGAGTTTATAGCGTAGTTAAAATTTAGAGGGTAAATTTGCAGTTCTAAACTCTGAACAAGGATACATACTATTCACTGATACATGTACCAGATAAATGAAGAAGCACCAAAGTGCAAACCCTTGTATGCAGCTTGAATGTCAGAGCCAATGAAGAGTGCGAACAGGGGACTAGGACACAGTCACGTGTTACGCAGTAGGCGGAGCGAGTCGTTTTGTATGTCACGTGACCGACCGCTTGCTACACGTGTGTCCTCGGGAGGAAATTATTCTATACATGTACTAGTATAGACTATCCGGGATACAGTATATAAAAAAAAGGAGTGCGTGACATCACATGACATGGGTAAATCCCCGCCCGTTGGTAGACTTGCTGACGTAAATAGAGGATTCTCACATCTCTCAGTTTCAACATTAGGGGATCGAAACATCAATCATTGCCACAATGTCTGACACTTTGACTGACAACGACTGGTGCGAGATCAACAGAACAACAATTACCAAAATGTACGACACGCTGACGCGAGACATCGACTGTACAAAATACTTTCCATCCCTTCGTTCCACTTTCGTCCTCACCGCCGATGATTGCGATGAGATCCGTGAGGAGAGGACGCGCAAGAAGATGGTGATGAAGTTCTTGGATCTGCTGACAAAAAAGGAGAAACGGACGGTTGTTGAGGAGCTGCTTAGGGCGATTGGGAAAGACAAGACGATGCCACAGTTGCGTATGAAGTTGATGAAGGCGTTTGTTGAGACGAAGGAAGAGTATAAGAGGACACATGGTGAGATGAGGAATTTTTGTGAAATTGTTTGGTGCGGATGGTTGTGTGGGTTCATACGGAAGTATCATCATGTTGTAACTATTGACGAACAAATAGACAGACAGATAGACAGACTGACGAACAAACAGACAACAGACAGACGGACAAACAGACAACAGACAGACGGACAAAACAGATGACAGACAGACAAACAAACAGACAGACAAACAGACAACAGAGACGAACATACAGACAAACAGACAACAGACAGACAAACAAACAGACGACAGACAAACAAACAAACAGACGACAGACAAACAGACAGACGACAGACAAACAAACAGATGACAGACAGACAAACAAACAGACAACAGACAAACAAACAGACGACAGACAGACAAACAAACAGACAACAGACAGGCAACAGACAGACAAACAAACAGACATTAGACTAACAAACAGACAACATACAGACAAACAAACAGACGACAGACAGACAGCAGACAGTGTAAGTTAGGCGTACATCTTTCTTTGTTGTTGTCTGTAACATCAATCACGCCACAACTACCAGGTCAATCACCACAAAATCCGTGCATGAAGACTGAGTTCCACACCACAACACACGGGGAACAAATTTGTGTTAATTTGCTATATATCTGTACAGGATGGGCAAATCAATATAAAGATAAAATTATAAAAACAGAGTGGTCGGGATTTGTATGTTGATTTAGCAGTTGACTTATCATAAAATTGTTGTCAGTTGTATGATCTATGATCACTAATTCTTTTCCTGCTTTTGGTTTGTCTAGAAATACAATACTTATATTTCAGAAAGCAAAACAGACACAGACAGACAGACAGACAGACAGACAGATTCATTTATTATCATCAAAACTCTACGTATGTACAGGAAACTTTCAAATATCTACCAGTCCTTCATAACTAAGCAAATTATAACACATTAATGGACTTGGCCTACAACATTGCAGTCAAACATTATGCCACTGTCGTTTGTACTGCATGAAAATCTCGACAGCTTCCTCGAAATCACTCTGGCGTTGCATCTCTGAAGAATGATGGAAAATTGCTTTCTCCAGAATGCCTTAAAACGTTGAGCGCTGTTAAAAGGATGTGCATGAGTGGTATTGTAGCTTTGCCTAGATATATGAGACAAAAACTTGTGTGCGTGCGAGCCCCACAAACCAAAATGTTCAAAGACTAGTGGAACACACTTGGATGATAAACCACCATGCAGGACCTCTCCTGAGTATTTCTTTAGTTTCTTCTCCTCTCTTACTTTTGCAGCATACCCTTCTTCTCTGTGTGCGTGGTTGAGAGCATCCTTACTCTCAGACAGACAGACAGATACACAGACAGACAGACAGACACAAGACAGACAGACAGCGAAGCAAACTACATGCTATTGGGAGTATGGTCTCACATGATGGCATTTTCACTTACGATTCGTGTCATCGTTATCCAGTATTTAGAAACAAATTATGCTTACCTGGATGGTGACAGGTATAGCTAGGTGTCTAGGTTTGACTTGGTATAGCTACACACACACACACACACACACACACACACACACACACACACACACACACACACACACACACACACACACACACACACACACACACACACACACACACACACACACACACACACACACACACCACAGGTAAGGTAGGATTTATTATTTGTGATCATTTGTCATATTGCAGGTAAACGAGAAGCGACCCCACTTCAACAAAATGGAGCACGTCAAAGCGGCCTCAGTGCCGACACAGACGATATGGGGCCACTACCACCTCCCCCAAATAGTAAGCCATTATGTGTGTCACAACAGTCCGAATGTACTATCACTAACCACATATTTCCAACACAGCTGTTGATCGAATAGCAATGTCAGACATCCCACGTAATCATGGCTGTCTTATCATACCAGGACCCCCACCCTCTAGCCACAATACGAAATCCCCACGTTTATTGTCTCTCTCGTCAACCAGCACCGGTCCCATTCCTCCTCGACCGCGGATGGAAAGTGAAGGCAGACAAGAAGGTCGAGAACAGTCAGTACATTTTGTATCATCGGACTGATACGATTACATTTGTTTTAGGAGTTCCGGCCATTAATAGGCCACGTGAAAGCTACGCGACTGCCAAACAAGGTAAGGAGGTCTGATATATATCAATACACTAGATTATTTATTGGAGGGATGCATCTCACGATACACTAGGCTATTGTATTAGAGAGATTCATCTCACAATACTAGACTATTGTATTGTATTGGAGGGATGCATCTCACAATACACTAGACTATTGTATTGGGGGATGCATCTCACAATACACTAGACTATTGTATTGTATTGGAGGGATGCATCTCACAATACACTAGACTATTGTATTGGGGGATGCATCTCACAATACACTAGACTACTGTATTGTATTGGAGAGATGCATCTTACAATACACTAGACTATTGTATTGGAGGGATGCATCTCACAATACACTAGACTATTGTATTGGAGGGATGCAACTCACAATACATTAGACTATTGTATTAGAGGGATGCATCTCACAATATATACATTTTTCAGTACTGTCATCAAAAGCACAAGGCAAATTACAAGCAAACTACGACACGAACTAAAATGCAAACTACAATGCAAACTACAACGCAAACTACAATACAAACTACAATGCAACCAAGCACACACACACACACACACACACACACACACACACACACACACACACACACACACACATACACACACACACACAAACACACGAACATAAATTTATGAAAAGTCAAAACTAAATTCTTATTTGGCAAGGTTAGCTGGCCCGCTGGTACCAGACTCCTTCTTGCCAACAATTGTCAATGCCCGTTTATTGATTATGTCCAAATTTAGTCGTTGAAGTGTCACCGACAAATGACGTGACCACTGTGCTTTGAATTGGCCCACTGGCATGTCCAATTGCATGGGTGCCATCTTACTCGTCTCTGTCAGTAGCTCTTCAGCCTTGGGGCCCCAGCGTCCGAAAGCCTCAATGGCGATTGGGCGAAAGATGTGTCCTAGGGATTCAGCAGTTTCTCTGTATTTCTTGTCCTTTTGTTTTTCTTTTTCCACTGCTGCAAATCCTGCCATAGTGCTGCTCCCTGAGATGTTACTTTGTGCCCAAGGGTGTGTTATTGTAATGTCTAACAATAATTTCTTGCCCTTGTGAAAATCATAGACAGCTATGTCTGGGCATTGCTTGTTTTGGAATTGAGCTGTCAGTTCTTTACGGCAATGGAAGCCTACTTCCCAAAACATGTTGTAGTAGTTGTCCAGGTAATGGTCGCGCCTGAATATTGGACCTCCTCCAAATTTGCACGTGAGCAAATGATAGCCTTGTTTGTCTATGTCTTTACCACACAGGGGTATGCATTTCTCAATGTTTCCCAGTACAGGAAGACTTGCCCCTAGTCGCATAAGTGCTGCAGTTCTAAACTGAACACAGCTAAGAGTGAATTTCTGCGACACTGGGACTGCATCTAGCCAAACCCCTGCAATTGGTCCCCCACAGCTAATCAGTCTTGCTCTATCTTCTCTTGTAGTGCAGTTCTGTAAAAATTGATGGAACTGTTTGTCTTTTTTGATTGACTGTAGTCGAGATTGTAATTTCTTTGAACAATTGGAGAGATCTTGCAAAGAAGGAACCAGTGGCTCAGTTGTTGTACAGGAAGTGTGATGATCCTCCAAAGCTTCATTCAAATCTCCTGCTAAGGATAGGGGCCTATCAACAAAGGTATCAGTGAGATTGTCACAGAGAGAAACCAGACGTTTGTCTCTGTCTCCTAAATTGTTTTAAGGTGTTAGCCCAAGCTCACAATACATTAGACTAGTCTCGCGTAGCCAGACCCTTTTCCCGCGTCATACTTCTGTGAAAATAGGGTCTGGCACTGTTGCTTTGAAGTTGTCGCGTTGCCGCTTGTACGATAAATGGACAACTAAAGACCAGATGAGCATGGCACTACTCAGTACTTAGTGGTTACTTATCTCTTATCTATACTGGCTGGAATTTTCTTCTCTTTGTCTTCTTGCGAATTGTGTTGTCATGTGAGCGACGTCTCTGCGAATGTGTAACTTCTATGTGTACTTACACGTACCTGAATACTGATGTAACAGTGACAGCAAGAATCGAACGTCTTCACACTGGAACGTCCATTGTTTCCCATTGCCACTGACTATGCAGTGAGCACGCTCTGTATGTCTCTGGGTCGACCTCTAGCTAGCACGAGATGACAAAACATGAGCGTAAGAACACACACAACAGCTCGGGCAGACAGGGCAAACAGAGTGACTGATCAGCGCTAGTAATTGAGTTACGTCTAAGCTCTCGACGCCCCGAGTGCTGTGTAAGTACACATAGAAGTTGCACATTCGCAGAGACATTGCTCACATGACAACACAATTTGCAAGAAGACGAAATGAAGGAAATTCCAGCCAGTGTAGATAAGAGATAAGTAACCGCAAAGTGCTGAGTAGTGCCATGCTCATCCGGTCTTTAGTTGTCCATTTATCGTACAAGCAGCAACACGACGACTTCAAAGCAACCGTGCCAGACCCTATTTTTGCGGAAGTATGACCCGGGAAAAGGGTCTGGCTACCATTAGAGTATTGTATTAGAGGGATGCATCTCACAATACACTGGACTATTGTATTGGAGGGATGCATCTCACTAGACTATTGTATTATAGGGATGCATCTCACAATACACTAGACTACTGTATTGGAGGGATGCATATAAACAATTTGCATGTAAGTTATACTTAGTGAAAATGAGATGGAACTGCAACATATGTATGTCAACTACTGTTTTAGATTCAAGCGAGACGTCATATTTGAGCGTCAACATGTCGTTGTATCCACAGTCAAATAGTACAACGACCAGTAGTTTGCATACGATGAGTTCTGAAGCAATGAATGGTGAGAACGTTTGCAGATCTATAATATAAACATATAAACAAATACATAAACAAACAAATAAACAAACAAATAAACAAACAAGTAAATAAATAAATAAACAGACAAATAAATAAACAGACAAATAAACAAACAAATAAACAAATAAACAAACAGACAAATAGATAAACAAGTAAACAAATAAATAAACAAATAAGCAAACAAATAAATAAACAAACAAATAAACAAATAAACAAACAAATATTTGACGTTGCAACTTATGAGGATATTCTATTGTTAGGTCCTAAAACAACTCTTCCTTCGAGATCTACAGACTTTAGTACTCTTGCTCAACATCAATCGACATTCGACTACAGCAGCAGTGGTCAGTCTCGTGACGATGTTATTTACATGGTATGTGTAAATTGTATTTGCATTTCTTGTGTTTGATCGTGTAGTATCATCACCTATGAGTGGTGACGGTGATCAGGATTGGAGTCGTGCGGTAAGACATGAGGCATTGGACAGGTTCGGGTCTAGAGCAATTGCAAGTGATGCCTCACGTGGGGCTGGTGACAATTGATCAGTTGAGCCGAGAATTTTGCTTACTGAGTTACTGCAACTAGGTTAATGTTAGGGTAGTGATAGTTTGCTGTTTTTATGACGCAGCTTTCTCACTTATTCTTGTCAGAAGGCGTACTAGTAGTTGTACATGTGTGTCTTTAATTTTTCATGATACACGAACAACTGAGATTGTATCGTTTTACAATGTCGGTATTACATACTTTAATTAATTTTTGTTGAACAAATAACAGTGTATCATTTTTATCTTATATTGCACATAAAATAGTGTATGTATAACAATAATATGATTTTAAGGTGGTATAATAGTTTTAAATTTTTGTACGGGAATTGGTTAGTTTACATCACGTGACATCGCGTGTTTCTGATCATGCCCGGCTGTTGTAATGGAAAAGAGGCATCGAGAATTGATCGTATCCAACCGAGTGAAACTCGTCCGCGAAATGTTCACCGACAGAATAGTAAGCAAGATGCGTGGCGGACTCCTGAACGAGTCAGACATCGAAGACATCACGTCTGAAGAGTCGGCCAGAGAAAAGGCGGAAGCTCTGCTCTCCATTCTCCCAAGAAAAGGCCCTAAGGCATTCGTAGCCTTTGTCAAAGCACTCCAAGAGGTACAAGGCTATTTGTCAGAGCCGTTTTTGGAAGAAGCAGGTCTGCCAGACATCAAGGAAGGTAGACAATCGGATTTAATTTCTGTCATGACGTCACTGAAATTGAGACTTTCTCTTGGTTGCTTGGACGACAGTAGATTACTTTAATGACGATGCCGTTGTGGAGATGACGGAGAACACTTGTGTTAAGGTGGCATATAGAAATATTAATTTTTACATATTTTAATAATATAATTAATTAATTATTTATACAAAATATTAATTTTATACATCTTATTAATTTTTAATGCAACATATTTTAAATATAATTTATGCAAAATATTAATTTTTGCATAAAGAAATTTGTGTGGGAGAAAAATTCGTGCGATTTTGTGTGATCACAAGCCCATCCCACAAAATAAATTCCACATATATTTTCCCTTGCGCATGATCTTATTGCGCATGGCCTTATTGTTGCACAAATTAATTTCGCACAAGTGATGTTTCTAGAAAAAGCACAATTTTCTCCCGCACAAATTTCTTCTTTCAGAGTAGTTTTAAAATATTTTTTACAGAATATTAATTGTATGTATTTTATAAATTATGTATTTTATAAATTATGTATTTTATGAATTATAAAATATGTATAAGCATTCAAAATTTGGCTAAACACGTTAAATTTAGAAAATTAATAAATTTCTAATTTTTAAAAAATTGTTGTTAAAATTTTATTTTTAAAAATATTTAGTAATAATATTAATTATATATATTTTATAGATTTTATTAAATGCAATATGTTTAAAACCAAACTTGAATTGTTATACAGTTTTTATAATTCATAGAATATAATAGATTTATTAATAAATTTTTAATTTTAAAAATTTATTAAAATGTTATTTTTTAAACATTACTAATTATTAATTAATACTAAATATTAATTTTACTGCCAACGTTCATTTGAGACTCTGTGTACTTCTCAATGAAGGTGGCATATAAATTAATTTCTTACATATTTTCAATATAATTTATACAAAATACTAATTTTTCATATTATGGATTTTTTAAATGCAACGTTTTTAAGCCAAATTTAGAATTCTTATACATACTTTATAATTCATAAAATATAATAGATTTATTAATAAATTTCTAATTTTTGGAAAAAAATTACACACGCACGTGTGCGCGCACACACACACACACACACACACACACACACACACACACACACAACGCACGTGTGCACGCACACACACACATAACACACACACAACACACGCACACACACACACACACGCGCGTTCGTAGCTCTGAAGCGACAGTGTAAACACAGCTTCATTTACTAGTAAATATTAAATTTTATGTTGTATGTTTTACTTTAAGAACTTGCCTGCCAACGTTCATTCAAGACTATGTGTACTTCTCAATGAAGACAACGTATTCGGTGACAACTGGGAGAGGTAAACGATGAGAATTGAACGTCTGACACAGGACCGGATCCAGAGGGGTTCATTAGAAAAGAGAAAATTAATAATGCTATAAATAACTGCTAATGTTGAACCCCCTCTTTCAAAATTTCCTGGATCCGGCGCTGTGACATATTAGAGATTTACTCTATTGTATAATATGTTTATCATATAATTATATTTTATTATATGTTTATCAGGGTATATAGAGATGTCGGTCTGCCGATTGACCGGATAGATAAAGTTAGATGCCAGTCGAACCCAACAGACTGCACGTTGACTCTCTGGCATGGCCGAATGGGAAGTAAAGCGTCATTAGGTTCGTTAATATCAATACTACGGGACATACCGAGAACGGATGTAGTCGAGATGCTCGAGAAGGCCATGCATGCATGCAATATAAAGGCTTAGATACGTTTTATATCAATTTGTTATTGAAACCATCAGATGTTATTGTTACAATAAAATATGTGATGATGCCATGGAGTTAGATAGAATAATTATATGTGAAATGCTCAAGAAAAAATACGTGTTTCATTGAAACAATCTCATCCACGTGTCTAGAAACAATCATGTTAGAGGGCGTTGACCGTCTTTCCTACACATTCCTACAACGGTCTCGGTCCTATTTGTTCTTCTCTTTCCGCTGCAGCCTTTGCTATCGCCTTCCTGGCCTCTACAACCGATCACGTGACACGAATGAGCCAATTGCACTGACAATGGAATGCATGCATATCCGGTTTGACCTTTATTTTCGATGTACGTCTGCTTTAGCCTCTGGAATTCTCTCGTCATCTCTTCGACGATATGAACCTGCGTACCGTCGTCGTACAGAGCCTCGCAGACAGCTCTGAAACCATCCGGGTGTTTACAGACGAGGTCGAGAAACAATTCGCTCTTCTCTTTCTGCGTCGGCTTGGAACGAATCAGTTCCGTGTCGTCCTCGTCGAATACGCGTTTCTGGCGTAGATAGGAGTAGTATTTCCTCGGTATCAGGTCTCGTACGATTTTTATTCTCAGATTGTTGACCGCCTCTTGCTGGAGCTCGCGGATCTCTTCCGCACTCAGATCAGCCATGCCAGCCATCCAACTGCACCGAGTGTGCTGCGAACGCCAAACAGCAAACCGATGCGAACTGTACTGAGCGACACACCTACATGTACATCCGGGATGTTTGCTGTGATGCCAGGAAATCGAGTGGATGGGGTCAGCGTGAATGCGGATCGAGAGCGGCTGTTTGTCCCCGGGTTTATTTTTGTCGCATTTTTGTCTCCATTCTTGTCCTCTCGACCCCGACAGACTTCCAGTATTATTGAAAGTTGATGAGGTCATAGGCATGATTACTGTAAGTCTAGAGAAAGTTAGTTAGGACATTCCCGGCTTGACTAAACATTCAACAATCATTGCCTGCTAGATTCAGAGTGTCTATACCTGTAGCCTTATGCTGCAATGAGAGTTGAAATTCTAGTGTAGGTCTTGAAATCCATGTCCATATGGTGATCGATTTAGTGT
>NC_085099.1:1229593-1234593 GCF_963422355.1 Corticium candelabrum | reverse complement strand
TGTGTGTGTGTGTTCAAGTGTGTGTGTTCAAGTGTGTGTGTGTGTGTGTGTGTGTGTGTGTGTGTGTGTGTGTGTGTGTGTGTGTGTTCAAGTGTGTGTGTGTGTGTGTGTGTGTGTGTGTGTGTGTGTGTGTGTGTGTGTGTGTGTGTGTGTGTGTGTGTGTGTGTTCAAGTGTGTCTGTGTGTGTGTGTGTGTGTGTGTGTGCACTGTGTGTGTGTGTGTGCATGTTGACTTATTGCACATGTGGTGTAACTATTATAGATGTTGGTGAGATACTCAATGCCTCAACTCAGTGATTTATGGACTACAGTCACCATGCAAGCGTCTGCTCGTCGTCAATGGATCACGGAACTTGACGCAACACTTGAGAGACTGGAGCAGGACAGATCTATCATGGTCAGTAACATCAACTATTTTATACACAGCACATGTTTCTGCATCTTAATTTATTTACTATTTGTTGTTATTTTGTTTATCTATTTGTTTTTTGTATTGTTTATTTGTTTGTTTATTTGCTTGTTTGTTTGTTTGCTTGCTTACTTGTTTATTTGTTTGTTTGTTTGTTTATTTACTTTTTAGTTTGTTTGTTGGTTTATTTGTTTGTTTGTTTATGTTTATTTGTTTGTTTGTTTATTTTTAGTTTGTTTGTTGATTTATTAATTTTGTTTGTTTATCATTTGGTTGTTTATTTGGTTGTTTATTTGTTTATTTGTCTGTTTGCTTGTTTATTTGTTTGTTTATTTGGTTTATTTGTTTGTTTATTGATTTATTTGTTTGTTTGTTTGTTTGTTTATTTTTAGTTTGTTGGTTGGTTTATTTGTTTGTTTGTTTTTGTTTATTTTTAGTTTGTTTGTTGATTTATTAATTTTGTTTGTTTATTATTTGGTTGTTTATTTGGTTGTTTATTTGTCTGTTTGTTTGTTTATTTGTTTGTTTATTTGTTTGTTTATTTGTTTGTTTATTTGTTTATTGATTTATTCATTTGTTTGTTTGTTTGTTTGCTTATTTATTTGTCAGTTTGTTGGTTTATTTGTTTGTTTGTTTGTTTGCTTGTTTACATGTTTATTTGTCAGTTTGTTTGTTGGTTTATTTGTTTGTTTGTTTGTTTGCTTGTTTACTTGTTTATTTGTCAGTTTGTTTGTTGGTTTATTTATTTGTTTGTTTATGTTTATTTATGTTGTTTGTTTATTTTTCAGTTTGTTTGTTTATTATTTGGTTGTTTATTTGTTTATTTGTTTATTTGTTTATTTGTTTGTTTATTTGTTTATTTGTTTGTTTATTTGTTTGTCAGTTTGTTGGCTTATTTGTTTGTTTGTTTATGTTTATTTGTTTGTTTATTTGTTTATTTGTTTGTTGATTTGTTTATTTGTTTGTTTATTTGTTTGTCAGTTTGTTGGCTTATTTGTTTGTTTGTTTGTTTGTTTATTTTTTAGTTTGTTTGTTAGTTTATTTGTTTTTTTATGTTCATTTGTTTGTTTGTTTATTTGTTTGTTTGTTTATTATTTGGTTGTTTTTTGTTTATTTATCTGTTTGTTTATTTGTTTGTTTGTTTGTTTGTTTATTTGTTTATTTGTTTGTTTGTTTATTTGTTTATTTATTGGTTTGTTTGTTTGTTTATTTATTTGTTTATTTGTTTATTTATTTTTGTTTATTTATTTGTTTGCTTATTTGTTATTTGTTTGCTTATTTGTTATTTGTTTATCTATTTGTTTGTCTGTTTGTTTGTCTATTTGTTTGTATTTTTGTTTGTTTACTTGTTTATTTGTTTGTTTGATTGTCTAACCAATTCATTTTTCGTATTTTGTAGATCAGTGAGATACTCAAGTCATACACTGAACGACTGCAAAGTATAGCCTACATATCTCCTGCTGATATCAACAAATTAATAGCCAATGAAATTCTGGTATTCATTTCTTCGCATCACATCACAGTCTAACAGACAGACTTTAACAGTATTTGTAGACACAAACAATCAGTCAATCATTTCTGACCTTCTGATTGTACCAACAGTCAACAGTCGTACACACCTGCTGTTACCATGTTGTTGCTACATTGTGATGTATTTTTGTAGAGCATCAATTTGTCAGTGTTGTCTAACAGACGATCGTATGCTGAGCTCTACAGCAAGCTGATGACAGGTTAGGCGTCTGTGAGTGTCCTGTAACGTAGTTGTTAATTAATTATATATTTATTTTATTACTTAATTATTATTTGTAAATATAATTATAGATTTGTAAAATTTTGGTTGTTGTTATTGCGTATTAACTTGACTTATCTTGCTGATCTACAGATGAACAGAAACAGACAGATAAATAGACAAATAAACAAGCAAATGGATAAACAAATAAACAGACAAACAAATGGACAAACAAAGAAACAGACAAACAAACAAATAAACAGACGAATGAATAAGCAGACAAGCAAATAAAGAGACAAACAAATAAATAGACAAACAAACAAACAGACAAATAAATAAACAGACAAACAAACAATAAACAGACAAATGAATAAGCAGACAAACAAATAAACAGACAAACAAATAAACAGACAAACAAATAAATAGACGAACAAATAAATAGACAAACAAATAAATAGACAAACAAATAAACAAATAAACAAATAAACAGACAAATAAATAAACAGACAAACAAATAAACAAACAAACAAATAGACAGACAAATAAATAAACAAGCAAACAAACAAATAGACAGACAAACTAATAAATAGACAAACAAATAAATAGACAAACAAATAAACAAACAAACAAATAGACAGACAAACAAACAAACAAACAAACAAATAGTCAAACAAATAAACAGACAAATAGTCAAACAAATAAATAGACAAAAAAATAAATAGACAAACAAATAAACGGACAAGCAAACAAAAAACAAACAAATAAACAGACAAACAGATAAACAGACAAAACAACAAACAAATAAACAGACAAAAACCAAATTAACAGCAAACAAACAAACAAGCAAACAAATAAACAGACAAACAAATAAACAGACAAACAAATAAACAGACAAACAAATAAACAGACAAACAAATAAACAGACAATCAAATAAATAGACAAACAAATAAACAGACAAGCAAACAAAAACAAATTAAAGGCAAACAAACAAAAAACAGACAAACAAATAAACAGACAAACAAATTAACAGCAAACAAATAAACAGACAAACAAATAAACAGACAAACAAATAAACAGACAATCAAATAAATAGACAAACAAATAAACAGACAAGCAAACAAAAATAAATTAATGGCAAACAAACAAAAAACAGACAAACAAATAAACAGACAAACAAATTAACAGCAAACAAATAAACAGACAAACAAATTAACAGCAAACAAATAAACAGACAAACAAATAAACAGAGAAACAAATTAACAGCAAACAAATAAACAGACAAACAGACAAACAAATAAATAGACAAACAAATAAACAGACAAGCAAACAAAAAACAAACAAATTAACAGCAAACAAAAAACAAACAAACAAACAGTGAAACAAATATACAGACAAACAAACAAATAAACAAGCACAGACATAAAGAACAAAAAACAAACAACCGAACAAATACATAAACAAAAACAAAAAGCAAATAAATAAATAAAAACAACAATAAATAAACAAATAAGTAAACAAGCAAAGACATAAACAAACAAATTAACAACAAAACAAACACACAGACAAACAAAAAGTTAGTTAATATATTAAGATGCAGTGACATCAAAATCATGTATAAAACAGTCTTAGAACCCACCATAATAGATATCAATTTTTACTAATTAATCTGTTTGTCTGTATTAGCCGATTGCGAACGTGAACGACGACAGCTCAATCTATGGTTGAACAGAGTCACCGACTGGCGAGTACTGAACTGCGAACTATCGCAGTACATGTTTGTGTCAGTCACACTTTGCTATATAACAAATTAATTAGTAACTTTTATTTATTTTAAAAAATTAAATTAATTTAAGAAATTATTTTTAAAAGTATTACTAAATAAAATCAATAAAATATAAAACACTATGCAAATTAATTAATTAATTAATATTTTCTTATCTCATGACGTCACTACACGTCACTAACAAACATATTGTTACACAGTCAGTATATGAACAGCTCCAAGATTGTCAATCCTCCGGAAGTCCGCAGACTCATGACTCTCTTAACCGTCGAGCAAGCGCAGTTGAACAAACGAAGGCTGGAATTGATTGACAAGATGAGGTGGATGTGGATGTGGATCAACTGTGATGTGTTGGTAGGTTTGTATGTGATTTTGTGTGTTGAATTCTTTAGTGTGATGAAACCACCTTCAGCCACGAAGACGTTTGTTTATGATTGGCATTCATCACTACAGAGAGTGCAGAAGGAGTTTGGTGAGAGAGTTGGTGGTGGATTGTTTGTGTTGTTGTGTGGGAGTGTGTTGTGTGTAGGGAGTTTGCATGGTAGGTATATGACTTTGTTTGCGGAGGCACAGACTGCTGTGAATGCTGAGTGTATTGATGAAATGGAGAGATGCAGGGTGAGATGTGGGTTGTTTATGTGGTGGTTTGGGTTCACACACACATACACATGCACGCACATGCACACACACACACACACACACACACACACACACACACACACACACACATGCACACACGAACAAGAAACAAACACACATGCACATACACAAACAAACAAACACACACATTCACATGCACACACACACACACACACACACACACACACACACACACACACACCTCATTCTATTACTTTCCATCAGGTTGCATTGCTGGAGTCTGATGTTTGCACAGAACAGACCGTCTACGACATCATCAATCAATGCTTCCTTCCCATGATCGAACAACGCGAAAAACAAGCTACAGCTATGTTAAACGACGTAAAGGTAAACGTTTCATTCGACTCAGCAGCAACAGCAAACACATTGCAGCAGCTTCTTGTCATCGTGTAGAGATCACTTGACTCTGTGATGTCATT
>NC_085099.1:1214593-1222093 GCF_963422355.1 Corticium candelabrum | reverse complement strand
GTCTATTTGTTTGTTTATTTGTTTGTCCATCTGTTTATTTGTTTGTCTATCTGTTTGTCTATTTGTTTGTCCATTTGTTTGTTTGTCTATTTGTTTGTCTATTTGTTTGTCCATTTGTTTGTCTATTTGTTTGTCTATTTGTTTGTCCATCTGTTTGTCTATTTGTTTGTCCATCTGTTTGTCCATCTGTTTGTTCATTGTTTGTCTATCTGTTTGTCCATCTGTGTCAATCTGCTTGTTTGTCCATCTGCTTGTCCATTTGTTTGTCCATCTGTTTGTCCATTGTTTTTTTTGTCTGTTTGTCTAACTGTTTGTCCAACTGTTCGTTTGTCCAACTGTTCGTTTGTCCATCTGTTTGTTTGTCCATCTGTTTGTTTGTTCATCCATTTGTCCATTTGTTTATTTGTTTGTTGCTTCATTTGTTTGTCCATTTGTTTGTCCATTTGTTTATTTGTTTGTTGCTTCATTTGTTTGTCCATTTGTTTGTCCATTTGTTTATTTGTTTGTTGCTTCATTTGTATATGTTTTGTGTTAAACTGATAGACATACGCAGGCTAAGGAACACAAACGGTTTTCTATCGACGACGTAGCATCTCAGTCAATGACATCAATGCCCTGTCCGCTTCCCGCAATGGACGCCAGTGCAAAGGTGTCAATCGTTTATCCCCATTTAATAATTATTAATAGTAATGAACCAATTAATTCAATACGTTTTGGTGTATTTGTGTGTCAATAGTTTCTATATGTTTCTATTGGTGTTTCACTCTGTTGTTGTTTGTTGTTGTTTAGATCATGTCTGTGAGCTTAGCAGGTAATCTGGACAAACATTTATTGAACAAGCCGACTACAAGTGCGTTAGGGTAGGTTTCATATAATGTTTATTGAATTGTCGGTATGGTAACGGACAGTCGGTAGACGAAGGAAGGCGGGAAGTAAGAAGGCTGAGAAGAAGTATGCATCGTTTGGAGATGATGATGACGATTCAGAGTATGTTGTGTCGAGCATATCTGTTTTGCTGTTTTACATGTTTTTGTCTGTTTTTGTCCATCTGTTTGTCCATTTGTTTGTCCATTTGTTTGTCCATCTGTTTGTCTATTTGTTTGTCTATTTGTTTGTCTATTTGTTTGTCTATCTGTTTGTCTATCTGTTTGTCTATTTGTTTGTCTATTTGTTTGTCTATCTGTTTGTCTATCTGTTTGTCTATTTGTTTGTCTATTTGTTTGTCTATTTGTTTGTCTATTTGTTTGTCCGTTTGTTTGTCTATCTGTTTGTCTATCTGTTTGTCTATTTGTTTGTCTATCTGTTTGTCTATCTGTTTGTCTATCTGTTTGTCTATTTGTTTGTCTATTTGTTTGTCTATTTGTTCGTCTATCTGTTTGTCTATTTGTTTTTTTTATTTGTTTGTCTATTTGTTTGTCTATCTGTTTGTCCATTTGTTGGTCTATCTGTTTGTCCATTTGTTTGTCTATCTGTTTGTTTATCTGTTATTTGTTTGTTTGTCTATTTGTTTGTCTATTTGTTTGTCTATTTGTTTGTCTATCTGTTTGTCTATCTGTTTGTCTATTTGTTTGTCTATCTGTTTGTCTATTTGTTTGTCTATCTGTTTGTTCATCTGTTTATTTGTTTGTTTGTCCATTTGTTGTCCATCTGTTTGTCCATCTGTGTATTTGTTTGTTTGTCCATTTGTTTGTCCATCTGTATGTCTCTTTGTTTGTCTATTTGTTTGTCTATTTGTTTGTCTATTTGTTTGTCTATTTGTTTGTCTATCTCTTTGTCCATTTGTTGGTCTATCTGTTTGTCTATTTGTTTGTTTATCTGTTTGTCCATTTGTTTGCCTATCTGTTTGTTTATCTGTTATTTGTTTGTTTGTCTATTTGTTTGTCTAGCTGTTTGTCTATCTGTTTGTCTATTTGTTTGTCTATCTGTTTGTCTATTTGTTTGTCTATCTGTTTGTTTATCTGTTTATTTGTTTGTTTGTCCATTTGTTTGTCTATCTGTTTGTCCATCTGTTTGTTCATTTGTTTGTCCATCTGTATGTCTACCTGTTTGTCCATCTGTTGGTTCATCTGTTTGTCTATCTGTTTGTCCATTTGTAAAGGTTCATAAACAAGGTTTTACATTACAACACGTGTATTAACTTAATTCATTGATATTAATTTATTTTATAATTAAATCAGCTCAGGGGCTTTATTGTTTGTCATAACATTTTTGATGTGCTTGTGTGTGTACTTTAGGAACTTTTTGTCTAAAATTCGTAAAATCCTTATTAATGGCAGAGACAGTCTCTTCTTATCGTGTGATGTGAGATCTACTCTGCAAGTGTTAGGGAGTGGGTCATTGCTAGAATGGAATTTTGTGCTTGCTGCAGCTTTTTTATAAACAGAAAGGAAGTCGTGTTCTTACTCGACCTGCACTGATTCACGATTCTCTAGAACAGTGTACTGAGGCTCTTAATGCACGACTGCAGTCATATAGAGCTCAAGCAGAGTCGTATAGGAATTCTTGCATACAAGGTTGGGATGGCTGTTAGATGAACGTTCAAGGGAAGACAGACGACTGAGACAGACAGACAGACAGACAGATGGACAAACAGACAGAAGGACAGACAGACAGACAGACAGATTGTTATATTTGAACTCTTACTCTACCAATAACAATCGCTAACTTTACTGGACAGACAGACAGACAGACAGACAGACAGACAGACAAAGGACAGACAAATGGACAGACAGACAGACAGAAGGACACACAGATGGACAGACAAACAGACGGACAGATGGACAGACAGACAGACAGACAGACAGAAGAACAAAAGACAGACAGAAGAACAAAAGACAGACAGATTGACAGACAGAACAACAGACAGAAGGACACACAGATGGACAGACAAACAGACGGACAGATGGACAGACAGACAGACAGACAGAAGAACAAAAGACAGACAGAAGAACAAAAGACAGACAGATTGACAGACAGAACAACAGACAGATGGACAGACAAACAGATGGACAGACTGATGGATAGACAGGCAGACAGACAGACAGATGGACAGATGGACAGACAGGCAGACAGGCAGACGGACAGACAGACAGATGGACGGACGGGCAGAAACTTTTCTAGCCTTCATCAATGTTTATTGCATTTGTGCATGCAGAGCTAACAGATCAACTGTCACGTCTCTCTTCTGCTCTGTTGCGTGTCCCAACCGTTCTATTCAGAGATCTGCTGAGAGAGGAACTAGAGAAGCTGGATTACACATTGACAGACGCAAACAGACAACACGATCAACACGTAGACAGACTGAACAAGAAGAAGGTGAAACGGGTGTTGCTCAACAGTGTGTGTCTCTTACTTGCTTTGTTACAACAGACAGTCCACGAGTCTGAGTTGAGGGTAGTTTTGGGTCATCCAAGGAACAGTGAGAAGTTAACGAGGCTCAGCACGGATGAGGTTAGTCGAATAGATGAAGTGGAAAGAGCAATCAATGAGCATTCTGGAGTGCTGCAGGTATGTAGGTTGTTTAGTACACACCCACACATGAATGCACACACACATATACACACATGCATGGACGCATGCACACACACACACACACACACACACACACACACACACACACGTACATGCGCGTGCACACACACACACGCACATGCACACACACACACACACACACACACACACACACACACACACACACACACACACACACACACATGACACACACGTTCCTGTCACCAAAATCTGCTTTGACAGACGAGTCTAGTTACTTTGGCTCAAGACTTCCTGTCTCGTATCTGCGACTTATCAGAGCGGTCCCTACATATCTTCGATAACATGACAACAACACAAGACGTCATCACAGTTGGTAAGACCCATCACACATCGCACACCCAACACACACCAACACAACAAACTAGAATTCTCTCTCAACAGTAACAGAACCCAAGAAGAAGACCATGAAAGAGTTACTGAAAGAAGGCATCAATCAACGAGAAACAGGTAAGCAAATTGATATCAAATTGCAGTGATACGCTTCTTACCTTTGTTGCAGTGTTTCTTCCTGCAGCATCAACTGCATCTAGAGCCACATTGAGTGGGACAACGTGGCCAGGTTTGCCTGTTGGAGAACTAACTGTTGAGACTGCTGGTGGTACTAAGAAATGTATGCAGTTAGTTGTTTCTGGTTGGGCTGCTGGTTGTTTAGCGTTACTCTGGGTTTAGTGTTACCGAGTGTGAAGACGACAAAGGCAACTGATGTCCATCAGATAGTGATAACTTCTCGAGATCAAGCTTACCAGGTGATGTGTTTGTTGGTGGAAGTGAGGCAGACAGACAGACAGATAGACAGACAGACGGATGGATGGACAAACAGACAGACAGACAGACAGACAGACAGAATCAAGTTTATTGTCAACAATCTTCACTACTACAAACAGTTATTGTTAAAATGAAATGTTCTACTTGTAGTCCGAGACTATTGCTAATGAGTAAAACACAGACAGACAGACAGACAGACAGGCACACAGATGGACAGACACACAGACGGATGGATGGACAGACAAAAAGACAGATGAAGGGACAGAAAGACAAACAGACAGACAGAGAGACACACAGACAGACAGAGAGACACACAGACAGATAGACACACAGACAGACAGACGGAAAGATAGACAGACAGACAGACAGACAGACAGACACACAGATGGACAGACACACAGATGGATGGATGGACAGACAAAAAGACAGATGAAGGGACAGAAAGACAAACAGACAGACAGAGAGACACACAGACAGACAGAGAGACACACAGACAGACAGAGAGACACACAGACAGATAGACACACAGACAGACAGACGGAAAGATAGACAGACAGACAGACAGACGGACGGACGGACAGATGGACAGACAAACAGACAGACAGACAGACAGTGTTTGGACATTATGGGAGATGGGGTGAGCACGCCATCAAGTTTCTTCATCACCTGTCTGAGCTGTCTGTGGATGAATACGGCTGCAAGTACAGCACGGAATTGAAGTCTTTCTGGCATCGAGCTTTTTCTGTCCCTCTTCAGCGATGTAACGCCCGGGTGCTGTCAAGAAAACTGTGTAGACTTGCTATAACTAGTAAATTAGATTTAGACTCTTATTACAAACAATTGGTAGTTTCTTTGCTGTTAGCGACCTTAGGTTTGCTGGACAATATATTATAATTAGCCTGTACTAGCAGTTGCAATATGCAAATATATGTATTGACAGACAGACAGACAGACAGACAGACAGACAGACAGACAGACAGACAGACAGACGGACAGACAACACACAGACACAGACAGACAGACAGACACACAGACAGACAGACACACAGACGGATGGACAGACAGACAGACAGACACAGACAGACAGACAGACAGACAACACACAGACACAGACAGACAGACAGACAGACACACAGACACACAGACGGATGGACAGACAGACACACAGACACACAGACACACAGACGGATGGACAGACAGACAGACAGACAGACAGACAACACACAGACAAAGACAGACAGACAGACAGACAACACACAGACACAGACAGACAGACACACAGACAGACAGACACACAGACGGATGGACAGACAGTCAGACAGACAGACAGACATTTAGAATGTAAGTGTTGAAATTTTAAATATATGCATTGACAGACAACACACAGACACAGACAGACAGACAGACAGACAGACAGACAGACAGACAGACAACACAGACATAGACAGACAGACACACAGACAGACAGACACACAGACAGACAGACACACAGACAGACAGACAGACAGATTTAATGCCAATGATTGCAAGAGACAAAAGGCGAGCAATAGTCACACATATCACCAAAAGTATACGCAAATCCTCAACGGCTCAACTCCCACTACAGCATCTACTACACTGTCCGAGTTGGGTGGGCGGACCATCATTTGACATCTTCTTCATGTTGGTTGCAGGAATATCTCGTCAACTTTCGAGCGCAACTGCTACGAATCGAAGACAACAGACAGAAGCAGCTAGACACATCGAAGAGGTGGAGAGAAAAATGGCTGCAGTCTGTTGTCAGAATTAGACAGCTTTATTGATATCAACTACTCTGTACACATATGTATATCATTATATTGTGAATAATATACAGTAGCTTTCTAGTTGTCTTTCGTTTCATCTGGTGGCTCTAGTTTGGCCATTATTGGTTGCATGAATGTCTTTAGCAGATCCATTTGCTTGTAGACGTCGGCGGATGAAGCTTCCGTGTTCATGTCAAGCCACGTTGCCTTCTCATTGCATGCAGCCGTTGTCTTGGACTGAAACAAACAAAATATGATTAGTATAGTCTGTCTGTCTGTCTGTCTATCTATCGATCTGTCCATCTGTCTGTCCATATGTCTATCTATCTGTTTGTCTGTCTGTCTGTCTGTCTGTCTGTCTGTCCATCTGTGTGTCCTTCTTATCTGTCTGTCCATCTGTGTGTCCTTCTTGTCTGTCTGTCTGTTTGTCAGTCTGTCCATCTGTCTGTCCTTCTGCCTGTTTGTCTGTCTGTCTATCTGTCTGTCTATCTGTCTGTCATGCAGAATCAGGACAAAATCTAGATGTTGACATATCATTAGCACACCTATGGAGTCGAGGCATTCTAAAACGATCCAGCAGGGAGGATGGGTTTGCTGCCCACACAAAAGAAGAGAAGAAGACCAATAAGTATACAGGAGAAATTCTACCAGGAGGGACGTCATCAAAGTGTATCCCACTAGTGTTTGAGCACTTTGGTAGATGGGGCCTGCAAGCCGATGCCTTCTAACACACTCTCTCAAACAGTGCAGCCGTATGGAGGAAGACCGCTTTCGTAGTGCAGAACAATTCAAAACTTTTTGGAGGAAACGGTTCTCTTTGATTCTTCAAAGATGCAATGCAAAAGTAATCCTCAAAAAGTTGTCAAGACTTTCAGAAACAAAGAATGACATGGACAAGCTTTTTGACTTTAATGTACAGATCCAAGTCCACTAATGTTTTAAAGTATTTTGCTGTGAATGACTGGTTCATTATAGAAGTTTAGGATGTGTACAAGTAGAGGATCTGTAACAATAAAATAATCTGTCTGTCTGTCCGTCTGTGTTTACGTGTCTTTCCATTACTGCTAAGATATAGTTTCACAAACAGCATCCGTGTTTACTGTATACGAATACCATCACACAAATCATGCAAAATCCCACTCCTGACACCACCTTGTCATCCTTTCCCCATTTCCCAGCGATTCTTTCTGTATCTGTCAGCACACTCCTCAGCTCTTCAACATATGCCTTCAACACATTCCAAGCTTCTGCAGAATGACATCACAGCCTATGTTAGACATCACAGTGTGTCAAAATCTATTGCGGCCATGAATACCAATCTGATTGAGATATCGCACACACTCATCGTGACAATATCGAGCGGCTGAGTCTTGAGCCCTCTCGTTGTGCCGCGTCTTCT
>NC_085099.1:1169593-1212093 GCF_963422355.1 Corticium candelabrum | reverse complement strand
ATTGCTCTGGACAAAGCAGCTGCGGAAGCTTGGAAGAATGCAGGAGAGGTGTGGGAGGCTGTGAGTTCTAGAGTAGTGATGGCACGGTTATTGTAGTTAAAATCAGAGAGAAGATGGCGTGGAAGACAAAAGACCTATGTGACTGTTGTGTGTGCTTATGCCCCTACTGCAAAGGCTCCACCTAACATTGAACAGAAATTCTACTCAGACCTGCAGGACACTATTGACAAAATCCCACGGACTGATGTACTAGTGATTTTAGGTGATTTCAATGCACGGGTGGGTATATACATATTGGAGCAAGGAAGTGATTTATGGCAGGAGGTCTTAGGAAGGTATGGTAAGAATGGGTGCAACTTAGCAGGAGCTGAGTTGTTGGAGTTCTTTGCTGTCAATGAAATGTCCATCATGAACACTTGGTTTCAGAAGAAGGAGATACACCAGGGCACTTGGACACATCCTGCAACGAAGAAATGTCACATGATAGATTTTGTTGTGATGAAAGCCAGCCAGAGAGTTTATTGTAGAGATGTACGAGTGATGCGAGGAGCGAATTGTTGGACAGACCACAAGCTAGTGAGATCAAATCCGAACATTGTGACTCCACGTCTTAGAAGTGGTGTAGAGAAGAGCTGTACACCCTTTGCACAGTGTGGAAAATAACGGTAGGACATAGGACAATGTTCCACCAAGTGTGTTGTTGTCCAACCAAATACTGCACCAGTGTTGGGACGTGTTTGGACAAAACATCCATCAATTACACGCATATGTGATGGCGTTTCCAATGGTATAACTGTTAATTTCATAAACTTAGGTGCCTCCTAGCATGCTTTATACAGAGAAAACCTCAGCTGCCTTTAACGCCATTTCTTCCTTGGAAGTTGGTTGTAAAAATTACATGCAAAATGGCTGCAGTAGGGAGGCACTCAGTTAGACATGCAACACCATACAAGAATGTCCTACCTAGGCTCAGTCTGTCCGAGCCAAAATAATTCTCCATTTTCCACACTGTTTGCAGTACATGAAGTTGCTGTCAGGACCAAGCAATGGGTACCGCGAAGTGTTGGAACAACGTTTACAGGATAGACCACACAAGGATGAAGATACACGTAAGAAAAACTGGGACACTCTGAAGGATTGCATTGTAACCGCAGCTGAAGAAGTTTTAGGTAAAGGGAGAAGAAAACAACCAGAGAGGTTTCGAGAGAGCTATGACATCTTGATACCTTTAGTAGAAGCCAAGAACAGAGCACTCCAGAGAGCGCTACAATCTAACACGACGGTGAACCAAAAGGAATTCAAGAGACAACAGAGACTTATGAAGAGAGCAGTGGATAAGGCCAAAGAAGACTGGATATGTAGAGTTGCTAAAGAAGCCGAAGTTGCTGTGAAAGATGGTCATACAAGTTGGGACAGAATTAGGAGAGATTACTGGAGGCTCATGCAGGGAGAAGATTGATTAAACCTAACATTGTTTGGAAAGAGGATAGAAGTTTGACACAGGGGAACGGAGAATTGACTAAGAGGTGGAAACAACACTTCGTGAAGGTCCTGATTGATTGTTACGTCAGAATATAGGCAAGAAGTGATTGATGATATGCCATTGCTGCCACCTGTTATGGAATTGGATTACCCACCAACTGCCAAAGGACTATCAGAAGCCTTGAGTAATTTGAATAACAGAAAGGCAGGGGAAAGTCTGGCATTCTTCCAGAATTAGTCCATTGTGGAGGTTGTGAGCTGGAAGATAGGATATTGAGAATATTGGAACAGAAATATGGAAGGAGGTGTGGTAGATGATTGGAAAGATGCTGTGATTATTCCAATTCTGAAGAAGGGTGATCTTAGACGATGTGATAATTGGCGTGGAATAAGTCTGTTGGATGTAGTAGGAAAAGTAATGACAAGAATAGTGAAGGAGAGGTTGGAACAAATTACTTATAGGATCTTACCAGAGTCACAGTGTGGTTTTAGAAAAGGTCATGGCTGCGTAGATATGATTTTTGTTACTAGACAGCTTGTGGAGAAAACTCGAGAGCATAATGACACATTGTACATGTTATTTGTTGACTTGAAAAAGGCTTATGATTCTGTGGCAAGAGGAGCATTGTGGAAAATCACAGAGAAGTGTGGCGTTCCACCGAGGATGCTGAAAATTGTGAAGTCATTTTACGAGGGAATGCATGCCGAGGTGAGAGTTGGTTCTCAAATAACAGAGAATTTTGAAGTACGGAATGGACTCAGGCAGGAATGTACTTTGGCATCTACATTGTTTAACATTTATATCAGCGCTGTAGTAGCTAACTGGAGAGATAGGTATGAAGAAGTGGGAATGAATGTACTGTATAAGCATGGTAGAAAACTGGTGGGCGACAGGTCTGTTAAATTTAGACTAAAGGAAGTGAAAGTGACTGAGACACAGTTTGCAGATGATGCAGCACTATATGCAACGTCTAAAGTTGCATTTGAGTCGGGCAGCAGGATATGAGGAAGTGGCAAGCGACTTTGGATTGCAGTTGAGTGTGGAGAAGACAAAAGGAATGGCTGTTGGTCAAGAGGTTGATGTGACACCAGTGCAAGTGAAGGGTGGCAGTCTGGATATTGTAGATCACTTCTTGTACCTTGGTTCTAACATCCTCAGTGATGGAGAAATCATGGTAGAAATAGACTGTAGGATTGCTAAAGCATCTCGAGCCTTTGCATACTTGCGGATACCCATATTCCAAAATAGAAACCTTTCTGTAGCAACAAAGAGACAAGTCTATCGAGCGATAGTATTGTCAGTCTTGCTATATGGGGCAGAGACCTGGACACTGAAGGCCCCACAAGTAAAACCCTTGAACTCATTCCATAATCGTTGTGTGATAACTATCTTAGGCATAACAAGATACCAGCAGTGGAAGGAGAGAATATCAACCAGACGTTTGGCATCAACATTTGGCATGCAGGAAACCATATCTGACCTCATTATGGAACAGCAACTCAAATAGATCGGACATGTGGGTTGTATGGATGAAGAGAGACTGCCAAAGTGAACGTTGTTTGGAGAGTTGAGGAAAAAGAGACCATGTCATGGAATGAAGAAAAGGTGGAGAGATGTTTCTAAATTGAATATGGAAGCTATTGGTGTGGGAAATAGGTGGTATGAGTTGTGCCAAGACAGAGGAGACTGATTCAAGCTTTGTTGTGAAGGTATGGAGAGAGTGGCAGAGACCAGGCAGAGAAATGTAGACAAGGAGACCTAACTAGACATGAACGATTTGTGGTCGTTAATTTTTCACTGTTTTTATTGCTTTGATTCTGGGTATACACTCAGAACACCGCTTGATGTCGCTTGAAGTCGCAACATGGGCGTCTTCAAGGTTCAAGGTGTGTGTGTGTGTGTGTGTGTGTGTGTGTGTGTGTGTGTGTGTGTGTGTGTGTGTGTGTGTGTGTCACTGTGTGTGTGTGTGTGTGCATGTGTGTGTGTGTGTGTGTGCATGTGTGTGTGTGTGTGTGTGTGTGTGTGTGTGTGTGTGTGTGTGTGTGTGTGTGTGTGTGTTACCTTTCACCGTGTGCCATATTTACATTCCGATGTCAACTATTTACTCTGACCAGTCACCTAATCTCTGTAGTACAGTCCATGCTAATATGAGTGATGATGTCATGTGATAGATCACTTCCACCTCACTTCAGACTATGGACGTTCCTTACTGCACCTTTACTGGAAACTCACTGGTGGAATGTCAGCAACTGTTTCCGTCACCTAAAATGTCTCTAAGTGTGCTGTGTGTTTCCAGGTAGTTCTTGACATTATTCTCACTGCTATGGCTGCTCAAATGTTGGAGCCTTTATGGACGTCTAAGGAGTTGTTGGTATGATGTCTTGTTGTGTAATTTGGATGTGGTAGACAACAGTAATGATGTCGGTTGGAAGGTATTTGTGACTATTGTTGGTGTGGCGTCGTCCGTTCTTACGGCGTTTCTGTTCGTGTTGCTGTACATTCCACTGAGAAGAGATGTCTTTCTGTGAGATTTAATATGAATGTGTGTGTGTGTGTGTGTGTGTGTGTGTGTGTGTGTGTGTGCGTGCGTGCACGCACGTGGGCATCCTGTGTGTGTGCAGATGTGTGTGTGTGTGTCTGTCCACGTGTCTGTCTGTCCGTGCGTCTCTGTCCATCAGTGTGTGTGTGTGTGTGTGTGTGTGTGTGTGTGTGTGTGTGTGCGTGTGTGTGTTCGTCCGTCCATCCGTGTGTGTGTCCATCCGTGTGTGTCCATCCGTGTGTGTATGTATGTGTGTGTTCCCGTGTGTATGTCCATCAGTGTGTGTGTCTGTCTGTGTGTCTGTGTGTCTGTTCGTCAGTGTGTGTGTGTGTGTGTGTGTGTGTGTGTGTGTGTGTTTGTTTGTGTCTGTCTGTCCATTTGTCCATCCGTGTGTGTGTGCACGTGCGTGTATACATGTGTGCGTGCACGTGCATGTGTACATGCGTGCGTGCATGCATATGTGTATCATTATGCATGTGTGTATGCATGTATATGTATGCATGCATGTGAATGACATGCAGACATTTCCATTATTACAAGCCTCTTTGCATTTACAGCTTTTCTAGTTTCCACGGCTTTATGAGCGTTCTTGCGGGATATTCTGTGGCTTTCAAACAGATCATGCCCGATCATAATGTCCTACCCACATCATCATCATCACTGAAGTCATTCCAATTAAAATCCCAGGTGAGACCATCACAGGTGCCTAACAGGTCATAATTAAACCTTAAACTTTGAGGACCTACTGAGTGACCAAGGAGTCTTCACACTTAGTGATTTGGCTTGTAGTTTGGAAGATCCAGTTTCAGTGAATTGGAACAGTCAAACGAGTTGGTCTGACCTCAATGTAATCATGCTACCTCCACACACAATGGAATGCAATAAAGTTGTATTGTGTGCTAAAACGAGCCGATGATCATGTACTGTAATGGGAAACATGGCTTTGTATGTATTCGGTGTAGTAATGTGTCTATAGTATAGGTAGGGCATGCCGGTGGGTGCAGAGGCGTTAATGTTGGGATCTATTGTGTGTGTCTGATTGGGTTCTGTGCGTCAAGGAATGTTGAATAGACAAGTAGATACCAGCTGTTCGACACACTGCAGCTAGTTTGCCTATTCCATGTGTTTGGCAGTGCGATGTTATTGCCATGTGTTGGTCGTAATATGTCGTTATTGTTGTATTGGTATGTTAGCTACAGTGTAGTTTAGAATAGCATTTGAGTGAACAAATTTGAACGTTGAATCATTGGTCAAGGTGTAGACTGATACCTAGGCAGAGAGAAAGAGAGAGGTGGGTGAGTGGGTGGGTGAGTGAGTGGGTGAGTGAGTGAGTGAGTGGATGAGTGGCCAACTCATCAATCATCCAAAACAAGGTGTCTGCCATCGTTGGAAAGTGTATCGGAAATCCTGATGCTGCTTTTACGATGTCAGCAAGATACTTTGGTGGTGACTTTACGTAGTTAGCTGTGAGTTTGTGTAGGTGTGTTGTAGTGTTTAGTTTGTATTAGTGATAGTGATGTTCAAGTTATTTGTCTATTTAGTTAGATATACAAGTTTTCTTGCGAGTGACTGTCAGATAAAGTGTGTTTACCAGTGAAATTGAATAAAGTGAGTGAGTGGGTGAAAGGCAGAGATAGATTTTTTATTGGACATCAAGTTTTCTAGTACAATGACAGTAGAGAGATATTTGTTTGACACACACACACACACACACACACACACACACACACACACACACACACACACATACACACACACACACACACACCCACACGCACACGCACATGCACACACACACACACACACACACACACACACACACACACACACACACACACTACCACACAGTAATCTGCACCATTAACAGCTTGTTACTACGACTGCATTTCGCCACTCGTATCGTACACCTTACTGTCTCACAGTGATGGTAGCCTGGCCAGTTAATTAAATGCAGTCTCTACAATTGTTCTTCCTTGCATCTGTGATTCTCTCATTCTTGCATCTGTGGTTCTCATTCTATTGTCCCATTACAACAGTGAACAAAGATTTGCATGTGCAGGGTTTGAGGTGCATGTTAACAAGTCAAATTGTGTGGCCAGTTTGGCTTTAGTGGCTTAACCTGGCTTCAGTGGCTTGACCTATTCCTTTGGCTACTGAACCTAACATCTTTTCTTTCGTCTACGAGGCTTCCTGTGAGATGGAGCGCCCCCACTTATTTTCCTAGAAAGTCCACTGCTGTATGTTTTGGTAATCACTGGTTCCAGGACATGTTATTGTATGTTTGTATTTGGGTGGCCTGGTGACCTACAGAGGAGTGTGGGTCGTGTGCGTGTTCATTGGGAAATTGTGTGTTCTAGATGCTGCCGATTGTAATAGTTGCTATTTCTACTGCTGCGAGTCTGTACGGAGTGACGTCTGTGGCGTTTGTGCCACTTGTTGGTTGGGGTATCGTCGTGTCGTGGATCTATTTGAGATTCTATCAGAAACGGAGACATTCGGACAGTAGGGGCGATCACAGTGATACGTTTGCATTTGCGACTTTCTTTCCTGAGCCGCTTCAGTGAGTCCGTATAGTGTATTTAATGAGGTCTTTTGTGTTGTATTGTGTTTTAGTCTCTACTTTGTGGTAACACTACATTGCGAGAACTCCTGGATCTTTCAGTGTCTGGTCTTTGTTTGGGCTTTGTCTGTTTGTCTGTCTGTCTGTCTGTCAGTCTGTCTGTCTGTCCATCTGCTTGCCTGCACAACTGTTTACACTTTGTTGTGCAGGCCTGCAGTCAACTCGATGTCGAGTCCAGTGTACAACTTGCTGTCAAGAACAAAACTTTGTCCAAAGCGAACTCGGACGGTCGACATCACTGCTCTCTCGTCAGTGACGATTAATCTCCCAGGGGTGGACAAGGCCGATGCCGAGCGAAGGAAGCAAAAGGCTCTGAAGGCCCTCGATGAACGACTGAGTCGGGCAGAACCTCAAGCGGACTGGCCTTCACTGGACAACGAAGCCTCACCCCAACCAAAGTGGTCATCTCTGGACAATGAGGCGGTTAACCCAGCTGACGTTGATGCAGGCAAATCAGGTCTACCTGTCACTGAGTTAACGCAGAATATGTTGAACAGTGTGGGGGAGACAGGAAGGGGAGTAGTCGACTCTAGTAGTAAACAGTCTGTACATCAGGATGCCTCCAGCAGCGGGCAATAGGGCTGTCTGTCTGCCCAAACTATTAATTAGCAGTAGGCAATTTGTACTCTGCCAAATAGCAGAGATAATCAATAGTAGAAATGTAGGCGAGATCACATGGGTGGTTTGTGCATTATTGGGTCCTTGTGTGGTTTCCAGCTGATACAGTTTGTGCAAGAGAGATTGTGCTCTTGGCCCATTTGCCACATGTGGGAAATGTTGGCAAAGGCTGAAGGCTGTCAGTTTGTTTGGGGTATTGTTTGTTGCTAATGGCTATTGGGTGTGGCGTTGAAGTGGTCGTTATCAATATTCTTAGACCAGGATTTGTGGTCGCTCTAACTGTCTCGCCAAGAGACTGACGCGTTACGTCAACAGACAGTCCTTGACAGCGATTACACAGATGGAGATGACAGGGAGAGTCCAGGAAATGAAGTGCGGCCTCTTGCGACTGGTCTGTTTGTCGTTTGTCAAATAAGCGTGTCAACAATGTCGTTAGCTAGTTTATTCATCGCTCAGCGTCTGCACGCTCATATGTCGACGTGTGGTCTTGCAACTTGTTGAGATGATGACTACATACCAAAGCCCATGGAGACCTGCACACGGAAGTTGACAGGTAGACGTGTAAGGGTGGTAATAAAGCTATAATGAATGGCTAGGATGTGGTCAATCTGCAGCAATCACAGTGTCTGTTTACCCCTTAGTGTAATCGATTCAGAGTTATGGTATTCGACGCTCCGCCTCGAGCAGCTGCATATAGGAATGCACCAGTTGGCCCAAACGGTGCATTTCGCCTCTGCTTCTTGTCAGGTGCGTGAGAAATGGCGAGCATGCATCCTTTCTCGATAGCCGCCTTGCTAGGCATCGACTCTCACGAAGGAGAGCGCTATGCTTCGAATGAGACCGACAGTGAGGCGTGTATATCGGACAAAGAGGAGTGTCATGGTGAGAGGATGACAATCATGACAACAAGCCGCGAGAAGGCTGCCCTATGCCGCGCCTGGTCAGCTCAGCCTTTCCCACTGCTATGGTATCCGTGGATGAGTGCACGAACAGGCAGACAAGCACGCAGAAGCAGCAGCATCGGTGAGTGATGAAATCATGCACTAGAATGACAAACTCTCTGCACCACTTCTATTCAATCCAGCACATGTACACATGCACAGTCCCATCTGACAGACATTAAGTGTCAACCTGTCTGTATCTTCATTCCAGAAACCCGGAAGGACGAAAGTCCGGCCATCAAGGCCGCCGATTCCGATTGCGATCAAGAATCGGAGGCGAGCAGCACCGAGAAGAAGAAGCGGACGGCATTCTCGAGTCTTCAGGTGATGGAACTCGAGAGGAGATTCCAATATCAACGCTACCTACCGAAATCAGAGCGTCGACTCTTGGCAGTGACACTCAGATTGACAGATACTCAGATCAAAACATGGTTCCAGGTATTTAAAACAAGCGTCTCATTTTTGTATATTTTTACATGAATTATCTGCCACCTAGAATCGGAGAACGAAGTGGAAGAGGCGACAAGCCGAGGCGATGTGGAACAAACAGATGGGCGGATTCTTTCCCGAGCGTGCGAGTAATAAGACACTCCTGTCTGGCTCTCCTCCGCCGGTTTACTTGAACTCATCGCCCGTTTACGTGTTGGGTAGCCGATAAAGACGTGGGCGTTTGTAAATCGATACTGTAAAAGCTAAAGTGGCGGCAGGAGTCGCTCGCTTGTAGAAATATTGTTTTCTAGTTGCTTTTCTCGGAGCTTTTCCTAGAGTTGCTGTCACTTAATTATTGGGTTGCAACGTAACTGATATAGCCTATAGGTAACACTTAAATGCGTCACATTACAGTTACAGCTAAGTGATTGAATAATTCTGTGTATGGTACCACATCGTTCCAACTAAAATATTTAACCCCTTATCCTGGAGTTTGCTAACGCGCGTTACACTTAACCAACTTCAACAGCGCGCGTTAGACATTTCCACTGTTGCACCCGTATTAGGCTAACGCGAATTAAACAACTTAGTTCCCGGAATTGTGTGAGTACGCATGCGTACGCGCATAGCCGGAAATGACTGGCTGGTCTCTTTGTTTAGTCGCGTTGGTCTGCCTCCTGGACGTTGTCTCGGGAGGACGAGAGGCGTCAGATGAGCCCATCGGACCTCAAAGCAGTCGACACCACAGAAGCGACGACGACGACGAATCGTCGACAATCAGAGAGAACGAGAGCAGACTGATGCCGACTGTGTTTCTAGCCATATTGGCATCTAATCAAGCGCACTTACTTCCGCAATTTTTAGCGTACATCGAGAGACTGGATTATCCTCGAGAGCGCATCTCAATTGGGTTTGTCAAATTGATATTCCCGGATGTTCGATAAATGACACCCACACACAAGTGATACATGTACATACCACATTATAGCTTGTCTGCGTTTATTGCCTGTTTGCTGTAATTTGTGAAGGAAGATAAAAAGAATTATTTGGGTTCATTTTGCATTACAACTAATTTTTAATTAATTAATTAATATTAATATTTTGTGTTGTGTTATTATATTGTGTATGTAGAAGACTGTATTCTGAGTAAACATTTTGATATTGTTTGTGCATGTCCTTGATTGGTCTCTTGTTGTTGTGTAGTGTTCTTACTGACCACAACATCGACAACACGTCCGCCATGCTTCACGAGTGGGTGATGAACGTGGAGGTGTTGTATCATAGTGTATCGCTGATAGACACGAATGACGTAGTGTACAACTCAGAGCCACTGGTGTGGAACGATGAGAGATACCTGCACATCATGAATCTACGAGAACGATCCTTGAACGAGGCAAGACGTCAATGGGCGGACTTCATATTGGTACTTGCGTATTGTAGCAATGTAATCACACTACGTTTAATATCAACATGTGGTAAAACTTTTGTATTTCAGTTTGTTGATTGTGACAATTTTCTTGTCAACCCTCGGACGTTGAGAAATCTCGTAGCGCAGAACAAGTGAACCGCATGCTACTTCGTTGGTTAAATGTTCGAGTGTTGACATCCGTTTGTGTGTACAAGGTCGCTGATTGCTCCGATGCTAACCGTACACAAGGACAGTATGTACTCGAATTTTTGGTGCGGAACGGACGAACATGTAAGACTCTTGTGAAGGTTGTAGTACTGTTCGTCTATTCATCTTTTTATTTGCTCTCTCCAGGGGTACTACAAACGGACATCCTCGTATGTACCGACACTGAACCGCGAGAGGAGAGGCTGCTTTCCCGTTCCAATGATCTATGGGACCATATTGATAGATCTCAGACGGCAAGGGTCGACACGTTTGTCATATAAGGAACAACCACTGAACTATGGCGGACCAAACGATGACATGCTTTTGTTTGCGGCATCCGTGAAAGCAGCAGGTCTGTAGACTTGTACAATACAAGTGTATGTTGTTGGTTACAGAGACAGGGCAGAATGTTAGTAATACATTGGTAGGAGGTACCCACTTTAGTGAGCAAGGAGGCACCCACTTTAGTGAGCAAGGAGGTACCCACTTTAGTGAGCAAGGAGGTACCCACTTTAGTGAGCAAAACACTCGTACGCCCTCGCGCGCGCACACACACACACACACACACACACCACACCACACACTCAGACAGAAAACATTGACTTCTGATTTCATGTATGGGACATGGACAGGCATTTATAGAGTGAGACAAAACAGGAATGCTAATGAGACTCATGAGGTGCACAGATGATAGACTATTGTACTACACATGTTTACGTGCTTGTTGTTGTCATGTTGATTGACCACTAAGTGAATTTATGCATTACACCTTGTAGGCACTTTTTTACATTTATTCAATACAGATGACCCACTTCATTCCATCACAATAAAATCATTACTCTCCTCTAGATCTCCAGATGTATATCTTGAACGACGAGGTCTATGGTCATCTGATGCCGACTGCGAGTCAATATTCATCAGTCGACCACTTGAAGGTGTACTACAGCGATTACAAGATGACAACACTCTGTAAGTGTTTAAGTCGGTAGACAGTCTTATCTATAACGAGCGTTCCTGTACTGGCTACATAGCCTCGCCCCAGATCATGGATTGCAGTCCCGGATGGGCAGTCATGACTACCTAGTAGGGGCTGGTGCTTACAGTAACATGTCTGAGCGCAACCCAGCAACGTCTTCTCAGCTGGTAAAAGCGTCTGGTATCAAAAGGCTGTTCAAACGTGTAGTGCATGTAAAGCAAGTGTACCGTTGCTGGTGTGGACTCCACCCAGTCTCTCTCTGCCCTCTTCATTCTCAGGATAGTCAATCCTCGCCGTTCCCGCGAATGACGAGTGCAGAGAGAGTCTACTGCTGTTGCTGTATGCCTTCTTACCTAGATTCCCAGCTTTTACTTGTTGACATCGTCGTCCATGACAGCTGGACCAGTGAAAGCAGGGGGGCACTATGACCACGTGAGTGAAAGCCCGACAGCCGATTGGTAGTTACAGGCCACACTATTTTTGGTTTACGTTACTACACATTGACGCTCGAATATTAGTAATTTACGTGTATCCATTGACACTGAATAGAACTCTGGTCTAGTCCGTGTTGATGCTGCCTCCAACTTCCAGACCAGAGAGCGCGGGCGAACTCTACATGCTAGGACGCTGACATTTACATTGGCAATAGGCTCGGCTTGCCTAGTAGTCAGCCTTTACCGCAATAGTAGTATGACATACAGGCTGTTTCCAGTAGAAACCGCAAGCAAGGACAAGCATGCACACCATCCATACAGTTTATTGCTCCAAGTCTGACGCTTTAATGCACCAGTGGTGTGTGGCTAGCTGGTGTTAATGAATTTAAAGTGATGTCTAAGAACCTCGTTGGGCACTTATGGAGTTGTAAATTATTTGTGTAGACTAAGAGTCAGTGCTAAGTATAGATTTATTGCTGTAGGGAGCAGGTGATCATATGCTTGTGAGTGACAGGGTATCAGGTGGTGTTGACAGTAACACATGATTTGTTTAGATGTCTAAACGATGAGATAGAAACGGCATAATGTATTTTTGATGTACACACAGAGTAGAGTGACAATCTTGTTGGTCTGGGTGGGAGACTGTGGGTAGGGTCGATGCTGTTGACTTTCTAGAAAGTATTCTTGTTGTGATGTTAGATATAACGCTGTGTGTGTGCGTGCGTGTGCGTATGCGGACGTATGCAGTGCCTGTGTGTGTTTAGGTAGGGTCCATACCCTCATGTTTCTAGGAAGTATTCTTGCCCTGATGTTAGATATAAGGACGTGTGACCTGCTGTGACTAAATGACTCAATCTTCTTGGTAATACCACACCCAATCGATTATCTTTATCAGTTGACTTTTTCTCCAGCTTGATGTTTTCACTAGTGAGTCCTTAGTGGTGGTGTCCGGACTGAATGTAGACATATTATAGACTTTAGTGGCTACTGATTGATGCTTGTTTGGAGACTAAAATGTCAACATGGACGTGGTTTTTGAACTGAAATCGAATTAGTGGAGATAAACCTGGTAGGTTGATGAGTCAATGGTAGCAAGAGTAATGAGATGATGGATCACTCTGTATATCATAACTCTTATCTAGATGGCAGATTGTGTAGTAATTCTCCATTTATTTAGATGGCAGATTGGGTATTATATTAACTGACAAATTATTATTAATTATTATGTGTGTGCTCAACCAGATCAGTCTGGCTTGTAAAGTCTATTACAAGTACAGTAAGCAAACCTTACTTCAGAAGTACTTAGACCATCATGGTTGTCTAGAAAGAAGACATGACTTTACGAAGAATCCAAGTAGATCCAAGAAGCACTGTTTTCTGTAAGTGCTGCAGGTTGTGATGACCTGGAATGATATCCAGCCACCGTGCATACCTGTGTGCACTGTGCCCAAAGCTCCCAAGACCACTGGAACCACCAGTGTTCGACAATGCCACATGCCGCCTATCTCCACTCGCAAGTCGCTGTACTTCGCCAACTTCTCAGCATGTTTCTTGTCAATGTTGCCATCAGCAGGACAGCTGATATAATAAGACAAGTGTTTGTCTTCTTATTTCTGAGACAGATGTCTGGACGATTGGCTTTGATCTTCTTGGCAGTGGTATTATTATTATTATTTATTATTATTATTATTATTATTATTATTATTGGCTGCTGAGGCTAGTTGTCTCAGTTAGAGACAGTTAGCTACCTAATGGTCTGCCCTATTTATGGCTGGTGTACTTAAACTGTGGCCCCCAAAGCGTCTTTGGTGCCACTTAATTAATATTAATGGTGATGACAAAGACCACACGAAACTCAAAAAATTGTCTAATTAATTAAGTCAAGCAAACTGCTATATATGGTGCCCATAAATCAATGATTGCCACATTCTGTGTGGCCTTTAGACTAAGTTAGTCATGAATGCCAAGTGTGCAAGACTCCCACGCCAAGCCTTGTGTCACAATTGGCACTGTCGCCATGGAAATGGCATCCCTCCCTACAATATCAACATCTAAAGTAGCAGCGAACTTGGACAGCACGCCTAGTGGATATCAATGACCAATTATTTTTATTATTTATTTAATTATTTATTGAACACTTTTTGCAGACAAGAGTGTAGTCTACACACACAACAAATCGTGTAAACACACTAAAGTCAAACGTGTCCAGCTCTACATGCTATTTGCTTTTTATATTAATGTGAAAGTACTTTCTTGGTTAGTGAATGCCGGTGACATTCCGTACACCGACAACGTGTACCGACCAACCCGTCCAACTGACAACTTGGGCTTCGATAGGGTAATACCACAAATCTGTACTATTGTACTCATTGCTCTGCTACAACGCTCTACTACTGTGTGTGCTGTTGATTAGGTGTATATGATTAACTTGAAACGGCAAGCAGAGAGACGGAAACGGATGTTGTCGGCACTGAATGAACTGAATTTTGAGTATACAGTCGTCGATGCGGTCGATGGAAAGTGAGCTAACGTTGGGGTTTCTGTAACACGATTTGTATACGGTGTGTGGCTATGCGTATTAGGAGTCTGACGAATGAAGACTTAAGTAGCTTGAAAATAAAACCTCTTCCGGGTTATTTGGACCCGATCGTTAAGCGGTGAGTCGTGGTGTTCGTTTGTCGTGTTGTAACGTTGGACTGTTGTTATCAACACACAGGAAGATCACTCTTGGTGAGATTGGCTGCTTCTTGAGTCACTACAACTTGTGGAAAGAGGTTTGTGTTGTTGTGTGTTCAGGCAGGTGCATGCACATGTCAGCATTGTTGCAATCAATTACTTCCGTTTTGCTACTTTAGGTTGATGAACTGGAGCTAAAGCGAGTGATCATTTTGGAAGATGATCTTGATTTTGAAGCTGGGTTTATCAATTCGTTTCGTTGGCTAATCACAGAGGCGGATACAGTCGTACCCGACTGGGAACTAATGTATGTACATAGTATGTACCATATAACCAGGGATGGCTAAGGCTTTAGTCACCAGGGGCCACACAAGCATAAAGCTTTAGGTTGTCTGGAGTCACGCCCTCTTATTGCCTTCTTATCCAAAACCTTAGACACACACACAGTGACACACACAGTGACACACACACACACACACACACACACACACACACACACACACACACACACAGTGGAGTGAGTGGTCGACACGACCAAACTCATTTATAGCTTTGCTTGTGTCTCCAAAGACTAATTAATGCGTGCCGTGCAGGAGCGTCCACAAACATCGCATGTGAAGTTCCCACTCTTAGAGATCGTCTTTCATTCCTGCCTTTTTTGTTGGAGTGTTTTCAAACGCTGGCCTTCAAATGGATGTAAATATTTTTTGGAATAAGATGTCCATAGAGATCTCTCTGACACATAGCTTTCCCAGTTGGATATATCAATGTTACAAGATTTCAAATTGGATTTCATTGTGTCTTTAAAGCGCAATTTCTGACCACCTGCTGTTCAGACAAAACAAGTCACCATAAAAGAACCTGCACAATAGCATGGATTATAGTGAAATGAGCATGTGCAGAACTGATTCCACTCTCTCCTCCAGTACATGTTACATGTTGACAGGTGTAAGACTACAACATGCCAAACAACATGTATGGACGCAGTAAGCTGACCAGAAAACTAAAACCCCAAATTAGTAAACTGCTCTTTAGAGCCAAAGTGACCACAGCTGCTTACAGATACTGTGCTGAATTGCTATGAACCAAATCAGACTTTGTAGCAACAGCCTATGGCGGCTGCACTTGCCATGCCCAGTGACATCATAGAGAATCTGTGACATTTTATAGAGATAACAGTGACACCTGTTATCCCATCACTCTCTGATAACACTGCCACCAGATTGTCCGCGACTGATTATTTGTCAGGCAAGGCTTGCTTATTTCACAGCTAACCCTTATATCTAAGGGTTGTTCCACAATCCACAACTTGTGGACCTGCTCGGTAGCAGATGGTGCTGCTACTGGGAATAAACCCCGTACTCCGACACACACACACACACACACACACACACACACACACACACACACACACACACACACACACACACACACCTACATCATACAATCCTAAATGTCAGGAGCTGCCTCACGCCCCAGCTGTTAAGCTGGGCCCTGTGTGCTACTCAGGGAACTCTGGGCCTGCGCTAGCAAACTCCTAGAGCCGGTGCAGGAACACCGACTTGTGAAGCCAACTGTGGTGTGAGCACACGAAGTCTCACCAGGATCTCAGCGGCTGATGTTACGTCACAACTGATGGCCGCTTAGGACCCCAGTCAATGACCAGGTACTCATTTATACTCCTGAGTCGAGAGAAGCAAGTGTGTGTTAGTTTCTTGCTTAAGGAAATTATGCCATAGCTCGCCATCACTGTGACTTGAACTTGCGACCCTTCAAGGATGTACACACCCCGTAAGATGACTCTCTAACCAACTGAGCTATTGTACCGTGCATGCGTGCGTGCACGTGCACGTACGCATGCATACATACACACACACACACACACACACACACACACACACACACACACACACACACACACACACAACTGGCAGTCTTTAACTACTACTCACTCACTGACGCATGCCAGAACCATATACACATGTTGACCTCGGAGTCTCCAGACAGCACAGGACAGTATAGAACTAAAATCCTCTATGATCATTACTCAACTATAGATTTTAACAGCAACCACACCCACCAGGTCACAAGCCACATTTGGCCATCCCTGATAACTTAGACTTGTTGACTGCAATTTGTGTGATCATTTCTGAAATTTTGTAGTTACCTTGGACGGAAGCTGGTTTATGGTAATGATCAAGAGGATCAAGTTCCTGGAGCAGACACATTAGTTATCCCCAACTATTCCTACTGGACGTTAGCGTATACTCTCACACTAGCGGGCGCAAGGAAATTGCTGGCACAACGACCACTTGAAAAGATCATCCCAGTCGATGAGTATCTGCCGATCATGTTTGACAAGCACGATATGTAAGTGACAATGTGACATAACGATTGGCTGTGTGAGCGTACTTACTGGTGTGTGTGGTCAAGACCAGAGTGGATGGAGGCGTTCTCTCCTCGTGATCTTCAAGCGTATTCAGCCGAGCCTCTTCTCGTTTATCCAACACATTATATTGGTGATCCAGGCTACATCAGCGACACAGAGCACACTCCGATATTACACGACGAGTTGTGACGGAGTTGTACGGTACAGTAGGTCTGTCTCTGTCTCGTGAAGGAAAACTAGGATGTCGTGTTCGCTGTGGTTAATTAAACTGGAATCATTGATACCAATAAGTCATTCCCGACAAAAATTTTCGGTACTTTTCCATGTTTGTATTGTACGGTTGGAGTTGCCGTCCAGCCGTACACAATTTTCGAAAATTTGAATGACTTTGCCTTTGCAAGTCTTAACGATTATCGTTGATCAATTTGGTTGCCTTTCTGTTGACGTTTTTCTATTGTAATTATACAACGAAATTCTATGGCTGTAGTCCCTTTGCCGGGTTGTGTTCCACTAGTTTTGTGACATCACGTGATCGGTTGGGGCACAGTAATATTGTTGTGTAAGAGTCGGGTGATTATAGGCATTTCTACGTTTTCGATTGAATGTGCGTAGCTGTACCACATACACATGTAATCAGTAAATACCAATACTAACCCTAATAGAATGAAACTTGATGCAGATGGATGGTTGTATTTGAGGTATATCTGTGAGTGTATGTCCCATTAGACTCTACACCCAGTCCTCTCCTCGCACGCACTCCACGTGTTTACCACGTGCTTCTTGCTCCTGACCTTTTGAGTGCCATAGAGTACATTCGGTAGGAAGTGCACTCGTTGTTACTAATAATCAGCGGAACGCCCGGTGTAACCTCTGAAACCTCCGCTTTATCCCACAAACAATTCCCTGCACCGTGTCACTGTCTCACGTGCTCCGTTTCTAGCCATTCCCCCAAGACCTGAGACCGTGGACCGGATATACAGAGCCACGAACTGCCGCTTTTTACCAGCATGCAAATAGGTTGAAAATACGGGACACAAACTGTACACAAACATACCTCCGTACTTAGCTAGACATCTGAATGTGACCGCATATTCTATGAGGGTGGCTTCCTACGCCTAGTAACCGCGTGTAGCTACACTACAGAGATATTGATTGGCTCCAGCAGGCTCCAAGTTAGCAGTGAAACTAACATTTAATGTGTTTCTCTCCTCCCTCCCTCCAGTCAAATGTCATTGTTAGAGTCTGGACTGTGTCCCGCCACTACTGTACAGTACAGCAATTATGCTATCAATGGTCTGTGTATATCTAGACAAAGACAACTCTGGGCTCCAAGTGCAGGGCAGCAACACCGAAATTTGGCTCCAAAATTGACGACCACCTGCAACCCTGCACTCTAGCTACTCTGCAGTGGACTAGATTCGTATTGAAGTTTAATTTCAATAGCAGAATGTCAGGTTAACAGCTACAGTAGTTGACAATTAGGTATCTAACTAACACTTTATATATACAAGTCAACATTCAATATGGACTAAAGATCAGAGAAGTAATTGTTTTGACAACCGGAGCGAGCGTCCAGATTGATAGAGTAAATCTTCCAAACGGCTTATATCTTGTCACACACACACACACATACACACGTAGTTGCAGGCCACACTTTATATTAGATTTTTATTTATTATGAAATTCTTACTTTGCATCTAGTGATGCTCGTAGTTCATCACTCCGACGGTGATCAGTGTCGACGACGACGGCATTCGTCGTCTTGCGCTTGCACTGACGATTGGTAGATCCCATAGGAGCGAAGAGGTGAGTGCAGGAGGTCGCACGGTTGAGATGTCGCGGCTGCATGCTGCTGCATGAGCTGCGCGTGGAGATGCGGAGACGAGGCCGGAGCGAGACGCTGGACAAGATCTCAGAGACATGGCTGGCTCGAGCAATGAGCGGTGTATGAGACTACGGGAGAGACGTCGCCTCAACTCATTGTGCCGGGTTTATCACGTGACGTGTGCCAAACAATGACATCATTACCGCGTTCTACAGTAACCTACCATATATGGTCATCGATCCTGGTGTGGTACTTGTGCATGTGTGCAGCCTTGTTTGATTGTTTGATGTGTGCATGCATTGTCTCCTGCTGAATTGCTCAGTGCCGTAAATGCATGTCTCTGTGCTGGCACCAGAGTTAGTTAGGATGTAGCCTACACACTAAGAATAAGCCTGCAAACATGGCTACACCAAACTCAGGGATGCAACCTGTTTCTAATGGTGTCCAAACTGTGGCACCAACTTGTTGCTACCCATTAATATTAATACCAATTAAAACGTCACTAAATAGTTTGACGTCATAAAGTAGGAGAAAAGCAAAGCAGGAGCAGTAACCAATTTTAGGGAAACAAATGGTGGACATGTGGGTACAGACTGGCTACTTGAGACATTGCAATTACTGAATAAGTGCATCAGGGTATGGACACGTCAAATTCTGACAGAGAGCACACAATAGCAGCAGCTAGACAGCAGCATGAAACACACATATCACTAACATACACCTTACAGATGTAGCTAGCATGTTGGTTGTCTAGTAGTATCACCACCAATCCGGATTCCATGATGGTGTAATATCATGTAGATGATCAAAGGTACTGGGTGTCAGCACTTCTGCTTTTTCAGATGGTGTGTTTTTAATAAATAATTCTCGCTCATAATAAATGCTACTGGGTGTCAGCATTCCTTTTTCAGATGGTGTGTTTTCAAGTAGACCATCATAACCAATGCTACTGGGTGTTGTTCCAGAACATGCTACCCATCCATCAATGTCCAAATAACCCTTATCACCGCGACATCTCTCCATGGATGCCAACATGCATTCTGCTCCATCAGTGAGTTTCCTTTCATACAAGCTCAATGCAAACTGATTCAACTCACTCAACGAGAGTTGACTATTTCCGTCTAGATCGGCATCTCGAAACCAATTTTTGGCAATAATTCTCCTTATATCAGGACTGAACTGTTGTTCTGTTAATATAGTGTCCGCAGATAGCCCCAAAACTTGAAGCAGATATTGTTTCATACCCTGTGCAATTAGGTCGCTTTCCGAACGCTCCTGGCAGCCTATAGAAATAATACGTATACCTTGACTTGTTAATCTATGCATGGTGAAGTCTCTTACCTTTGCTAGATGGTGTTACTTGTGGTGTTGTAGGTCTTGGTTGTGTAGTTGCAGAAGTTGTAAATCTTGGTTGTGTAGCAGAATCTGTTGTAGGTCTTGGTTGTGTATTAGGAGTCGTTATGTTTCCTTTCTCTGCACATTCTCTCCATAAATGTATGTCCAAACGGTCCCTCTCAGCACGACATCTCTCAATGAATTCCAACAAGCATTCTACTTGATCAACAAGGCTCCTTTTGTATAAGCTGAATACGAACTGTTGCACCTCATCCGATGACAGTTGACCATTTCTGTTTATGTCGGCATCTAGAAATGAATTGTTAACAAGCATCCTCTTTACATGGAAATTGAACTGCACTGTTGTCAATTTGGCATCAGCAGAAAGTCGTGAAACTTGACGTACGTATTGCTTCATTATTGCTTCAACAAAGTCATCCCTTTCCCACTGATGCTCACAATCTATAGAAATAATACATAATAGTCACCGACTCATTATAGAAGTACAAGTTTCTTTCTTACCTTTGCTGGAAATCGGTGGTTTTTGTCGTGGAGTTGCCAGTTTAACAGTTGGTGGTGATGTTACTTCAGTCTTTCTTATAGATTTGAGTGAAGGCAAGGAAACAGAACAGGTCTGAACATTGCCGACAATGTCTGATGTGTGAAGTGACACTTGACGATGACAACACGAAGCAACAGCCTTTACATCGACTGGCAACGTGTTGTTCTTGTCAAACTTCGAGTGGCTAACATTGACAGCAAGATGTTCACTTCTGATGTTGAGCAATCCCAATTCTGAGTCAACCACGCGAGCGTCGACATGCCAAGTATGGTCATCACACGTCTCACGTGTTAAATCAGAGTTGCAGCCTGTATGACCCACGATATCACAACGAGGTGGCGTCTTGTCATCTACCTAGAAAGATAACACACGTTCAGCATACATCTCCGTAATACACAACCGACTGGACAAACCGGCGGAGCAGTTACTAGTTCAACTGGCACATAGTTGAATGACTTGCCACTAGCGATGATGATTGTTGCAGAGCTCACGTGACCCGTCTCTGCAGTTTTTGATACAGTAAATGAAACATTGACCAAAGCAACCTGTCCTTTCTTCAAAGTGACAACGGTTTTCAATTCTCGTATTTTTGACGTTGACAAGTCAGCAGTTTGACGTTTCTTGCGAAGAGGAACAAGACTTCCATCAGCCTCTTGTATTATGACATCGATCATTGGATCTTCAAGGAGACTAGTCTCCTCAATATTCATACTTATCTCCACGTCACTTTCGTCTGCAGATGGATAGACCTTGAAAGTGACATCAGACCGATTACCTGGTTTGACCACTTGGTTGGATTGACTATCAAGGTGTGTTTTGAATGGCTGTGCAGTCACGATGGTATTTGCCAACCGACGAACTACCGTTCCAGTCTCATCAACAGCAGTCATTGCCAGTCGAAATGATACGTTAGGAGTTCTAAAAGCCACTCCAAACATATTGGATGAGCCACGCCGACCCACCTCCAGCCAAGAAGAGTCGAGAGTGTCTATAATGTCTCCGGATTCTGACATAACGTTCAGTTCGGTTACTTCCCTGAGACCGGCCATTCCAGCCACAGTCAGAACAACTTTTGATAGACCTCCTGAAACATGAATATGCTGTCCCACATCTAACAGAACTACCATATACTCTACAGACATGCAGACATACCTTCAACCGGTTGGCCAATGATAGGAAAGACACCAAGATGTCCAGGTCTCCCAGCCAATTCGACAAATTGATACAAAAAATCAATAGAAGTGGCCGCCTGAACAGTGACTGTATGTTCAGTTGGACTCCTCAGTACTCTCACTGTCCAGTTTCCTACAAGAATGTCCTTCTCAGGAACAGTAACAAGTGAATGTCCACTACGAGACAGCCGGTCCTGCCAGTACTGACTGCCGTCTGGTCTCATCAGTTGACTAAGACTGCTGTACCCCGTCACTGATACAGTAAACTTGGTGACCGTACGGTCAATGGTAAACTCATAGCTGGCAGATTGTGATCGTTTCACAACAGACAGCAGCAGGGCCGTGACTCCTTCTGCAACTGTCTGCGTCAGCACACTAGATTTGACGACAGTCGTCCGTTTAATGTGAAGCAGCTGACCACCTGACTTCTTGGCCATGTCTCCGAACAAGAAAGGATTAAAACTGCAGGGAAAGCGAGTGCGTCCGGTGTAGAAGAAATACACTTGACTCCCTTTGTTTTCAATCAAGCTATACACGGTCTTTTCAAGTTCCAGGTCTTTGGCTCCTGCATCGGTGAACACAAAAATGCTCGACCCGGGGAGGCATTTTGTCAAAGCCAGCTGCAGTGCGTGGAGTGTCAGTTCCGGACAGTCTCCTCCACCTTCTGCTTTCAGTTTGTCGAGTTCGACCAGAAACTCAGCCGCATCGTTTGTAACTATGGCAGGACCATAGGCTATACAATTGATCACACAGTCCATTTCATACTGCAAACATAACAGCACGCGTGTGTATTGTACCCGGATCGTTGTCATCATCACCAAACTGAACAAGAACATAATTGTATGGTTTGGTGCTAGACGTAATGATTTGTCTCGTTCTGGTTTTAGCAGCATCAATATCGTTCTGCATGCTGCTTGTCTGGTCCATTACGAAGCAGAGAGACATGCTGCTCTCTAAGTTGTTTTTTTCTGCCAAGTTAAATAACTTACGGAAGACCTCATCGCCAGCTGTGCTTCGTATATGAGACAAAAAGTGTCTGCTTGCTAATTTTGCTAAACGTGCTGCTTCATCATGAAGGTAATGGTGAGGAGACTTTTCACAAATCTTTGTGCTTTTGTTGATGCCACCTGTTGGCGAAGTATGTCGAGATCTGTCAGAGTAAGAGAGGAATACGTAAAAAACAACAATTAACCAGCAACTGAAACCTTCTGTATGTATCCAAGTAAATTATGCAAACAGTGCTGGTACACGTAGTACAGGGCACTGTAGATGTTATAGCTGGATTTACAATATGCGAACACTTGAGTGTCGTGTCGGAAGTACCACCTTGCTTTCGACCTATCACAGTCAACTAAAAATGCACGTGTGGCTTCCATGAGGGATGGTTACTGATTTCGGCACTGTACTCGATGTTGAGCGTTCTATAGTCTGTGTAGGGAGCTGTCCTTGCTTGTGGATGATTAGCTGTCAGGTGCACAAAGACCTGCATGCAAGGGGAAACGCATGGAAATAGATTTGAGCAAGCTGGGGATTCCAGTAGAGTTCTGCCAGTCGAAGTGCAAGTGGTAAGTTCAAGAATTCATGCAGCGATGTCTATGGCGTGCTGAAATGATATTGTGAATGGTACTGTACAACGCGTGTGATGCGACTCTCAGGCGTTGGCATATTGTAAATCCAGCTTGTGTGTGTGTGTGTGTGTTTGTGTGTGTGTGTGTGTGTGTGTGCGCGCACATGTGCACACATGCGTGTGAATCTCAGTGTGGGTTTAGAAAAGGACGTGGATGTGTTGACATGATATTTGTAGCGAGACAGTTGGTGGAGAAAACATCTGAGCTGTTGACCTAAGAAAGCATACGACTAAATCCCTAGAAAGTCCCTCTAAAGAGTATTGGAGAACATTGTGGTGTGCCTCCTACCATGCTTCAAATCATCAGATCATTACATGATGGTATGAGCGCAGTAGTCAGAGTTGGTTCGTCATACACAGATTGTTTTGAAGTAAAGAATGGCCTCAGACAGGTGTGCACCCTGACTCCAACACTTTAACATCTAGCTACTACAGTACTATAATTGACAACTGGAGGTAGCAATGTCCGTCTGTTGGAATGAATGTGAGATTTAAGTATGACAGGAAGTTAGTAGGAGATCGAATGGCAAAGAAACACCTAAGTGTAGTGACCTAAGTGTAGTGAAGATAACAGAAGCACAATTTGCGGATGACACAGCTACTTACACAACCTCTCGGGAAATCTTTGAGAATTCAGCTATTGAGTTAGTAGACACGCTGAAAGATTGGGGAATGACAGTAAGTGTTGAAAAGACCAAAGGTATGGTGGTAGGAATAAATGCAGTTGAAGGCGGCAATGGACCATTGCGGATGGGAAGTGACTCTATTAGAAATGGTAAATAGTTTTCCCTACCTTGGAAGCAATATCGCAAATGATGGAGAAATAACATTGGATGTAGCAAGTCGAATTGCTAAAGGTTCTAGAGCATTTGGGTGCTTGAGGAAACCAATCTTTCAGAACTCTAACTTATCTGTGTCAACAAAAAGGGCTGTCTACCGCTCTGTGGTCTTGTCGGTTTTGTTCATGGAGCAGAGACGTGGACTATCAAAGCGTCATGTATGAAGCGGCTGAGTTGCTTTCACAATCGGTGCATAACAACTAGACTAGGGGTGACAAAATACAAACAATGGAAAGGTAGAATTACTTCTAAACAACTTGCATGTGAGTTTGGTATGGAAGAGCCACTTGAAGACTTAGTGATGGAGAGTACCGTCTAAGATGGTTTGGACATCTTGGCAGAATGGGAGAGGAAAGACTACCAAAGATGTTATTGTTTGGAGATTTAGAAAAGAAGAGACCATGCCATGGGACCAAGAAGAGGTGGCATGATAGAATAACTGATCTGCGAGCCACTGGAATTGGGGATAATTGGTACAGCCTAGCACAGGATAGACCTCACCAGACACAGCCAATTCTGTAACAGTTAATGAAGCGGTCTAGTCATTTGTCCAGGGCTCTATGCTCAAGGACACCTTTTATGATGGGCGGGTTGAAGGTGTGTGTGTGTGTGTGTGTGTGTGTGTGTGTGTGTGTGTGTGTGTGTGTGTGTGCATGCATGTAGCCACAATCTTCAAACAGAGTGTTCAAAAGGGCACATTCCGAGGGTCATGTAGCTACAAAGAATGTGACATACATAGATACATAGGAGGGTAATTCCATGCAGCCAGACATCTAATTGTATGTTGAAACTATATTTAAATTAAGATGTGTTTGATCAATTGATAGTCTTACAGAAAACTGCTGCCAAACCTGTCTGTTTTGCTTCCATGACTGCATTTCCCAGTTGGTTTCGTCTGTGAGTTATCATAAATGAAGTATCCGCTCGTTAACTTCGATTTCCTAACGTTATCATAACATGTAGTGCAGCCTCCTGGAGATGTAGATTCACTGCAGCGTGAATCATTAGGATCACAACATTCTGTACAAGTAGAAGTCCACGGATCTAAAACAAGAGAAATTTTATCATATCAATGCTCCACATGGCAACGTATGTAACATTACCAGCAATATTACTGAGGAACTTCGGTGATTGGGACAGCCCTAGATCTGTCAGTATGTCTCTGTTTTCGAGCTCTATCCAGTTCGAGTGAGCATAGAAATCTTGTAATGTAAGCAAAAAGCGACCAACAAATGTTCGAGCAGCCGAGTACGACTGATCATCGCGGAGAAGAGTGAAGACAGTCTGAGCCATTTCTAGTAAATACTCGTGACCTTCTTTAATTTTCTCGTTATCAAAATGTTGACGAGCAATAGCAGTAGCTTGATCTTCATCATCGACTTCATAATACACATCCATCAACGCTGCTTCCACTTCAATCTCACGTAGTGCACTCTCAAAATTGAGACTTGAAGCCTTTCTCTCAGCTACCGTGGTCAATAGCGTTTCGGCAGTCAATGGCTCTAGACGTTGCAGACGTCCTTCGTCCATCTCTAGTGTCTCTTCATAGAACCGTGCCACTTCTTGCAGACACGCATACCTGATGACATCTTTGTGATTATATCCATTATCTACCAAACCTTCTGCTTCTACCGGATAAAAATCGTCTACTTCCAAATCGAGATCCACATCAAGCGTTTTAGTGCTAGAACCATCAGGAGGTGGAAACGAAAACACATGATTGGGCATAAAAGCAGAAACGAAACATAACTGAGAACACACAACTAGGACACTCAAGTAAACAGCCATTGGGTTCAAGGTCCACACCACAATGAGAAAACCGTTGCAATTGAGGTCATTTTAATATCACTTCCTGCTTGTCACTATATACGGTCCGTTTGGTAGTATGAAAGAGATCTAGATTATTGCATTAAGAACACTCATAACGACACCTTTTTTAATCAGTACACTTTAGTGTTAGAGGATGGTCACAGCTGTGACTCACTTCAAGCGCAACCACTGCCTATTTCCAAATGCAAATGTCATAAAAGTATGAAGTAGTTAATTAGATAGAAGAAATGTAGGGTTGGAGCTGTATTCCCAACCATACACAATTTTCAAAAATCTAAACGAATTATGAACAATGAGTAATAGTTCTCTGTGATGCTGCTACCAGATTGCTCTTTCCTCTACTCTAAACGGAAGAAGTCACTAAGTTGGCCTTTGCAAATCTACACCATTATTGTTGATCAATTTGGTTGCCTTCTGTCGGCGCTTTTCTATTGTAATTATAGACACGAAGAGAGCACACAATAGTAGCAGCTAGACGGCAGCATGCAACACACATATCACTAACATACACCTTACAGATGTAGCTAGCATGTTGGTTAATCAATGCTACTTGGTGTCAGTGCGCCTGCTTTTTCAGAACATGCTGCCCATCCATCAGTATCCAAATACTTCTTATCACCACGACATCTCTCCATGGACGCCAACACGCATTCTGCTCCATCAGTGAGTTTCCTTTCAGACAAGCTCCTTGCAAACTGTTTCAACTCACTCGACGAGAGTAGACTGTTTCCGTCTAGATCGGCATCTCGAAACCAATTTTTGACAACAAGATCCCTTATAACAGGACTGAATTGCTTTTCTGTTAATTTAGTGTCCGCAGATAGCCCCAAAATTAGACGCAGATATGCTTTCATACCTTGTTCAATTAGGTCACTTTCCAAAGGCTCTTGGCAGCCTATGGAAATACATGTAATACATTGACTTGTTAATCTATTATGCATGGTGAAGTCTCTTACCTTTACTGGACTGCGTTATTTGTGCTGTTGTAGGTCTCTGTTGTGTAGCAGTATCTGTTGTAGGAGCATCTGTTGTAGGAATATCTGTTGTAGGAGCATCTGTTGTAGCAGTCTCTGTTGTAGGAGCATCTGTTGTAGCAGTCTCTGTTGTAGGAGCATCTGTTGTAGCAGTCTCTGTTGTAGAAGCATCTGTTGTAGGAGTATCTGTTGTAGGAGCATCCGTTGTAGGAGTATCTGTTGTAGCAGTATCTGTTGTAGGAGCATCTGTTGTAGGAGTATCTGTTGTAGGTATTGGTTGTGTAGTAGGAGTCATCATGTTTCCTTTTTCTGCACATTCTCTCCATACATGTATGTCCAAACGGTCCCTCTCAGCACGACATCTCTCAATGAACTCCAACAAGCATTCTACTTGATCAACAAGGCTCCTTTTGTATAAGCTGAATACAAACTGTTGCACCTCATCCGATGACAGTTCACCATTTCTGTTTATGTCAGCATCTAGAAATGAATTGTTAACAAGCATCCTCTTTACATGGAAATTGAACTGCACTGTCATCAATTTGGCATCAGCAGAAAGTCCTGAAACTTGACATAGGTATTGCTTCATTATTGCTTCAACAAAGTCATCCCTTTCCCATTGATGCTTACAGTCTATAGAAATAATACGTAATAGTCACCGACTCATTATAGAAGTACATGTTTCTTTCTTACCTTTGCTGGAAATTGGTGGTTTTTGTCGCGGAGTTGCCAGCTTAACAGTTGGTGGTAATGTTACTTCAGTCTTTCTTATAGATTTGAGTGGAGGCAACGAGACAGAACAGGTCTGAACATTGCCGACAATGTCTGATGTGTGAAGTGACACTTGACGATGACAACACGAAGCAACAGCCTTTACATCGACTGGCAACGTGTTGTTCTTGTCAAACTTCGAGTGGCTAACATTGACAGCAAGATGTTCACTTCTGATGTTGAGCAATCCCAATTCCAAGTCAACCACTCGAGCGTCGACATGCCAAGTATGGTCATCACACGTCTCATTTGTTAAATCAGAGTTGCAGCCTGTATGACCCACGATATCACAACGAGGTGGCGTCTTGTCATCTACCTAGAAAGATAACACACGTGCGGCATACATCTCCGTAATACACAACCGACTGGACAAACCGGCGGAGCAGTTACTAGTTCAACTGGCACATAGTTGAATGACTTGCCACTAGCGATGATGATTGTTGCAGAGCTCACGTGACCCGTCTCTGCAGTTTTTGATACAGTAAATGAAACATTGACCAAAGCAACCTGTCCTTTCTTCAAAGTGACAACGGTTTTCAATTCTCGTATTTTTGACGTTGACAAGTCAGCAGTTTGACGTTTCTTGCGAAGAGGAACAAGACTTCCATCAGCCTCTTGTATTATGACATCGATCATTGGATCTTCAAGGAGACTAGTCTCCTCAATATTCATACTTATCTCCACGTCACTTTCGTCTGCAGATGGATAGACCTTGAAAGTGACATCAGACCGATTACCTGGTTTGACCACTTGGTTGGATTGACTATCAAGGCGTGTTTTGAATGGCTGTGCAGTCACGATGGTATTTGCCAACCGACGAACTACCGTTCCAGTCTCATCAACAGCAGTCATCGCTAGTCGAAATGATGCCTTAGGAGTTGTAAAAGCCACTCCAAACATATTGGACGAGCCACGCCGACCCACCTCCAGCCAAGAAGAGTTGAGAGTGTCTATAATGTCTCCGGATTCTGTCATAACATTCAGTTCGGTTACTTCCCTGAGACCGGCCATTCCAGCCACTGTCAGAACAACTTTTGATAGACCTCCTGAAACATGAATATGCCGTCCCACATCCAACAGAACTACCACATACTCTACAGACATGCAGACATACCTTCAACCGGTTGGCCAATGATAGGAAAGACCCCAAGATGTCCAGGTCTCCCAGCCAATTCGACAAATTGATACAAAAAATCAATAGAAGTGGCCGCCTGAACAGTGACTGTATGTTCAAGAGGACTCCTCAATACTGTCACTGTCCATTCTCCTACAAGAACGTCCTTCTCAGGAACAGTAACAAGTGAATGTCCACTACGAGACAGCCGGTCCTGCCAGTACTGACTGCCATCTGGTCTCATCAGTCGACTAAGACTGTTGTATCCCGTCACTGATACAGTAAACTTGGTGATTGTACGGTCAATGGTAAACACATAGCTGGCAGATCTTGATTTTTTCACAACAGACAGCAGCAGGGCCGTGACTCCTTCCGCAACTGTCTGCGTCAGCACGCTAGATTTGACGACAGTTTGCCGTTTAATGTGAAGCAGCTGACCACCCGACTTCTTGGCCATGTCTCTGAACAAGAAAGGATTGCGACTGCAAGGAAAGCGAGAGCGTCCGGTGTAGAAGAAATACACTTGACTCCCTTTGTTTTCAATCAAGCTATACACGGTCTTTTCAAGTTCCAGATCTTTGGCTCCCGCATCGGTAAACACAAAAATGCTCGACCCGGGGAGGCATTTTGTCAAAGCCAGCTGCAGTGCGTGGAGTGTCAGTTCCGGACAGTCGCCTCCACCGTCTGCTTTCAGTTTGTCAAGTTCGGCGAGAAACTCAGCCGCATCGTTTGTAACTATGGCAGGACCATACGCTATACAATAATTACCCACGGTTGATTTCAATTTACTGCCAATGTAATACACGTGTGTGTATTTTACCCGGATCGTTGTCATCATCACCAAACTGAACAAGAACGTAATTGTATGGTTTGGTGCTAGATGTAATGATTTGTCTTGTTCTATTCTTAGCAGCATCGATATCGTTCTGCATGCTACCCGTCTGGTCCATTACAAAGCAGAGAGACGTACTGCTCTCCAAGTTGTTTCTTTCTGCCAAGTTGAATAACTTACGGAAACCCTCGTCACCGGCCGTGCTTCTTACATGAGACAAGAAGTGTCTGCTCGCTGATATCGCTAAATGTGCTGCTTCATCGTGAAGGTAATGGTGAGGAGACTTTGCACAAATCTTTGTGCTTTTGTTGATGCCACCTGTTGGCGAAGTATGTCGAGATCTGTCAGTAGGAAAAGAATACGTAAAATAACAACAGCTGACCAGCAATTGAAACCTCAGGTAAGGCCTTTTCACACTTGAAGCGTATCAAACCGCATTCAATCTACTTTGCAGCAGATGTGAATTGGGTGCGCATTCAATGCGAATTGACCCATTTAACACTAGGAAAATGCACTCCGCATAACATCATAACATGGCTGCCAGTCTCTACAAAAATAGTTCTCTCTTTGGTTACACTACATCCATCTCAGCCATAAGCACAAGATAGAGAGGGAACGTAGATCTACTGCTGCCACGTGCAGAGGCCAATGCATATTGAATTCACCTCAAACCATGTGGTTTGAGCAAATGTGGTTTGACAGCCAATGCACATTAGGCATGAAAGTGCCAATCAATTTGCATTAATTAATAATTAATCTGCATTCAGCTTTGGAGTGTAGTGTGAAAAGGCCTCTAGACAAACAGTGTTGGTACAGTACAATCCCGATTACCTGGACTTTTTCGGTGGAAGCCAACTCAAGTAAAAGTCTGGATGAATGAAATGATGGTGTGGTGACTTCCTTGAGGCTCAGTCATATGGAGTTACCGGGGTTGTACTGTACAGTGACTACACGTACCACAGGGAACTGTGGATGTCACAATATCATAAAAGTGATAAAGCTAATGTGGTGTGTGTGTGTGTGTGTGTGTGTGTGTGTGTGTGTGTGTGTGTGTGTGTGTGTGTGTGTGTGTGAGTGAGTGAGTGAGTGAGTGTGTGATACAAAAAATGTATGACCTACATAAAAGGATAGTCATACAGACAGACATCTGTACTTTGAATGTCTATTTAAAGATGTATTTGATCAATAGATAGCCATAATACCAAACCTGTCTGTTTTGCTTCCATGACTGCATTTCCCAGTTGGTTTCGTCTGTGAGTTATCATAAATGAAGTATCCACTTGTTAACTTCGATTTCCTAACGTTATCATAACATGTAGTGCAGCCTCCTGGAGATGTAGATTCACTGCAACGTGAATCATTAGGATCACAACATTCTGTACAAGTAAAAGTCCACGGATCTAACACAAGAGAAATTCTATCATGTCAATGCTCCACATGGCAACGTATGTAACATTACCAGCAATATTACTGAGGAACTTCGGTGATTGGGACAGCCCTAGATCTGTCAGTATGTCTCTGTTTTCGAGCTCTATCCAGTTCGAGTGAGCATAGAAATCTTGTAATGTAAGCAAAAAGCGACCAACGAACGTTCGAGCAGCCGAGTACGACTGATCATTGCGAAGAAGAGTGAAGACAGTCTGAGCCATTTCTAGTAAATACTCGTGACCTTCTTTAATTTTCTCGTTATCAAAATGTTGACGAGCAATAGCAGTAGCTTGATCTTCATCATCGACTTCATAATACACATCCATCAACGCTGCTTCTACTTCAATCTCACGTAGTGCACTCTCAAAATTGAGACTTGAAGCCTTTCTCTCAGCTACCGTGGTCAATAGCGTTTCGGCAGTCAATGGCTCTAGACGTTGCAGACGTCCTTCGTCCATCTCTAGTGTCTCTTCATAGAACCGTGCCACTTCTTGCAGACACGCATACCTGATGACATCTTTGTGATTATATCCGTTATCTACCAAACCTTCTGCTTCTACCGGATAAAAATCGTCTACTTCCAAATCGAGATCCACATCAAGCGTTTTAGTGCTAGAACCATCAGGAGGTGGAAACGAAAACACATGATTGGGCATAAAAGCAGAAACGAAACATAATTGAGAACACACAACTAGGACACTCAAGTAAACAGCCATCGGGTTCAAGCTCCACACCACAATGAGAAAACCGTTGCAATTGAGGTCATTTTAATATCACTTCCTGCTTGTCACTATATACGGTCCGTTTGGTAGTATGAAAGAGATCTAGATTATTGCATTAAGAACACTCATAATGACACCTTTTTAATCAGTACACTTTAGTGTTAGAGGATGGTCACAGCTGTGACTCACTTCAAGCGCACCCACTGCCTATTTCCAAATGCAAATGTCATAAAAGTATGAAGTAGTTAATTAGATAGAAGAAATGTAGGGTTGGAGCTGTATTCCCAACCATACACAATTTTCAAAAATCTGAACGAATTATGAACAATGAGTAATAGTTCTCTGTGATGCTGCTACCAGATTGCTCCTTCCTCTACTCTACACGGAAGTCACTACTAAGTTGGCCTTTGCAAATCTAAACCATTATTGTTGATTAATTTGGTTGCCTTCTGTCGGCGCTTTTCTATTGTAATTATAGACACGAAGAGAGCACACAATAGTAGCAGCTAGACGGCAGCATGCAACACACATATCACTAACATACACCTTACAGATGTAGCTAGCATGTTGGTTAATCAATGCTACTTGGTGTCAGTGCGCCTGCTTTTTCAGAACATGCTGCCCATCCATCAGTATCCAAATACTTCTTATCACCACGACATCTCTCCATGGACGCCAACACGCATTCTGCTCCATCAGTGAGTTTCCTTTCAGACAAGCTCCTTGCAAACTGTTTCAACTCACTCGACGAGAGTAGACTATTTCCGTCTAGATCGGCATCTCGAAACCAATTTTTGACAACAAGATCCCTTATAACAGGACTGAATTGCTTTTCTGTTAATTTAGTGTCCGCAGATAGCCCCAAAATTAGACGCAGATATGCTTTCATACCTTGTTCAATTAGGTCACTTTCCAAAGGCTCTTGGCAGCCTATGGAAATACATGTAATACATTGACTTGTTAATCTATTATGCATGGTGAAGTCTCTTACTTTTACTGGACTGCGTTATTTGTGCTGTTGTAGGTCTCTGTTGTGTAGCAGTATCTGTTGTAGGAGCATCTGTTGTAGCAGTCTCTGTTGTAGCAGTATCTGTTGTAGGAGCATCTGTTGTAGGAGCATCTGTTGTAGCAGTCTCTGTTGTAGCATTATCTGTTGTAGGAGCATCTGTTGTAGGAATATCTGTTGTAGGAGCATCTGTTGTAGCAGTCTCTGTTGTAGGAGCATCTGTTGTAGGAGTATCTGTTGTAGGAGTCTCTGTTGTAGCAGTCTCTGTTGTAGGAGCATCTGTTGTAGGAGCATCTGTTGTAGGAGTATCTGTTGTAGGTATTGGTTGTGTAGTAGGAGTCATCATGTTTCCTTTTTCTGCACATTCTCTCCATAAATGTATGTCCAAACGGTCCCTCTCAGCACGACATCTCTCAATGAACTCCAACAAGCATTCTACTTGATCAACAAGGCTCCTTTTGTATAAGCTGAATACAAACTGTTGCACCTCATCCGATGACAGTTGACCATTTCTGTTTATGTCAGCATCTAGAAATGAATTGTTAACAAGCATCCTCTTTACATGGAAATTGAACTGCACTGTCGTCAATTTGGCATCAGCAGAAAGTCCTGAAACTTGACGTACGTATTGCTTCATTATTGCTTCAACAAAGTCATCCCTTTCCCATTGATGCTTACAGTCTATAGAAATAATACGTAATAGTCACCGACTCATTATAGAGAAGTACATGTTTCTTTCTTACCTTTGCTGGAAATTGTTGGTTTTTGTCGCGGAGTTGCCAGCTTAACAGTTGGTGGTAATGTTACTTCAGTCTTTCTTATAGATTTGAGTGGAGGCAACGAGACAGAACAGGTCTGAACATTGCCGACAATGTCTGATGTGTGAAGTGACACTTGACGATGACAACACGAAGCAACAGCCTTTACATCGACTGGCAACGTGTTGTTCTTGTCGAACTTCGAGTGGCTAACATTGACAGCAAGATGTTCACTTCTGATGTTGAGCAGTCCCAATTCCAAGTCGACCACTCGAGCGTCGACATGCCAAGTATGGTCATCACACGTCTCATTTGTTAAATCAGAGTTGCAGCCTGTATGACCCACAATATCACAACGAGGTGGCGTCTTGTCATCTACCTAGAAAGATAACACACGTCCGGCATACATCTCCGTAATACACAACCGACTGGACAAACCGGCGGAGCAGTTACTAGTTCAACTGGCACATAGTTGAATGACTTGCCACTAGCGATGACGATTGTTGCAGAGCTCACGTGACCCGTCTCTGCAGTTTTTGATACAGTAAATGAAACATTGACCAAAGCAACCTGTCCTTTCTTCAAAGTGACAACGGTTTTCAATTCTCGTATTTTTGACGTTGACAAGTCAGCAGTTTGACGTTTCTTGCGAAGAGGAACAAGACTTCCATCAGCCTCTTGTATTATGACATCGATCATTGGATCTTCAAGGAGACTAGTCTCCTCAATATTCATACTTATCTCCACGTCACTTTCGTCTGCAGATGGATAGACCTTGAAAGTGACATCAGACCGATTACCTGGTTTGACCACTTGGTTGGATTGACTATCAAGGCGTGTTTTGAATGGCTGTGCAGTCACGATGGTATTTGCCAACCGACGAACTACTGTTCCAGTCTCATCAACAGCAGTCATCGCTAGTCGAAATGATGCCTTAGGAGTTGTAAAAGCCACTCCAAACATATTGGACGAGCCACGCCGACCCACCTCCAGCCAAGAAGAGTTGAGAGTGTCTATAATGTCTCCGGATTCTGTCATAACATTCAGTTCGGTTACTTCCCTGAGACTGGCCATTCCAGCCACAGTCAGAACAACTTTTGATAGACCTCCTGAAACATGAATATGCCATCCCACATCCAACAGAACTACCACGTACTCTACAGACATGCAGACATACCTTCAACCGGTTGGCCAATGATAGGAAAGACCCCAAGATGTCCGGGTCTCCCAGCCAATTCGACAAATTGATACAAAAAATCAATAGAAGTGGCCGCCTGAACAGTGACTGTATGTTCAAGAAGACTCCTCAATACTGTCACTGTCCATTCTCCTACAAGAACGTCCTTCTCAGGAACAGTAACAAGTGAATGTCCACTACGAGACAGCCGGTCCTGCCAGTACTGACTGCCATCTGGTCTCATCAGTCGACTAAGACTGTTGTATCCCGTCACTGATACAGTAAACTTGGTGATTGTACGGTCAATGGTAAACACATAGCTGGCAGATCTTGATTTTTTCACAACAGACAGCAGCAGGGCCGTGACTCCTTCCGCAACTGTCTGCGTCAGCACGCTAGATTTGACGACAGTTTGCCGTTTAATGTGAAGCAGCTGACCACCCGACTTCTTGGCCATGTCTCTGAACAAGAAAGGATTGCGACTGCAAGGAAAGCGAGAGCGTCCGGTGTAGAAGAAATACACTTGACTCCCTTTGTTTTCAATCAAGCTATACACGGTCTTTTCAAGTTCCAGATCTTTGGCTCCCGCATCGGTAAACACAAAAATGCTCGACCCGGGGAGGCATTTTGTCAAAGCCAGCTGCAGTGCGTGGAGTGTCAGTTCCGGACAGTCGCCTCCACCGTCTGCTTTCAGTTTGTCAAGTTCGGCGAGAAACTCAGCCGCATCGTTTGTAACTATGGCAGGACCATACGCTATACAATAATTACCCACGGTTGATTTCAATTTACTGCCAATGTAATACACGTGTGTGTATTTTACCCGGATCGTTGTCATCATCACCAAACTGAACAAGAACGTAATTGTATGGTTTGGTGCTAGATGTAATGATTTGTCTTGTTCTATTCTTAGCAGCATCGATATCGTTCTGCATGCTACCCGTCTGGTCCATTACAAAGCAGAGAGACGTACTGCTCTCCAAGTTGTTTCTTTCTGCCAAGTTGAATAACTTACGGAAACCCTCGTCACCGGCCGTGCTTCTTACATGAGACAAGAAGTGTCTGCTCGCTGATATCGCTAAATGTGCTGCTTCATCGTGAAGGTAATGGTGAGGAGACTTTGCACAAATCTTTGTGCTTTTGTTGATGCCACCTGTTGGCGAAGTATGTCGAGATCTGTCAGTAGGAAAAGAATACGTAAAATAACAACAGCTGACCAGCAATTGAAACCTCAGGTAAGGCCTTTTCACACTTGAAGCGTATCAAACCGCATTCAATCTACTTTGCAGCAGATGTGAATTGGGTGCGCATTCAATGCGAATTGACCCATTTAACACTAGGAAAATGCACTCCGCATAACATCATAACATGGCTGCCAGTCTCTACAAAAATAGTTCTCTCTTTGGTTACACTACATCCATCACAGCCAATACACATTAGGTGTGAAAGTGCCAATTCGCATTAATTAATTAATTAATTTGCATTCAGCTTTGGAGTGTAGTGTGAAAAGGCCTCTAGACAAACAGTGCTGGTACAGTACAATCCCGATTACCCGGACTTTTTCGGTGGAAGCCAACTCAAGTAAAAGTCTGGATGAATGAAATGATGGTGTGGTGACTTCCTTGAGGCTCAGTCATATAGAGTTACCGGGGTTGTACTGTACAGTGACTACACGTACCACAGGGAACTGTGGATGTCACAATATCATAAAAGTGATAAAGCTAATGTGGTGTGTGTGTGTGTGTGTGTGTGTGTGTGTGTGTGTGTGTGTGTGTGTGTGTGTGTGTGTGTGTGTGTGTGTGTGTGTGTGTGTGTGTGTGTGTGTGTGTGTGTGTGATACAAAAAATGTATGACCTACATAAAAGGATAGTCATACAGACAGACATCTGTACTTTGAATGTCTATTTAAAGATGTATTTGATCAATAGATAGCCATAATACCAAACCTGTCTGTTTTGCTTCCATGACTGCATTTCCCAGTTGGTTTCGTCTGTGAGTTATCATAAATGAAGTATCCACTTGTTAACTTCGATTTCCTAACGTTATCATAACATGTAGTGCAGCCTCCTGGAGATGTAGATTCTGGAGATGTAGATTCACTGCAACGTGAATCATTAGGATCACAACATTCTGTACAAGTAAAAGGCCACGGATCTAACACAAGAGAAATTCTATCATGTCAATGCTCCACAAGGCAATGTATGTAACATTACCAGCAATACTACTGAGGAACTTCGGTGATTGGGACAGCCCTAGATCTGTCAGTATGTCTCTGTTTTCGAGCTCTATCCAGTTCGAGTGAGCATAGAAATCTTGTAATGTAAGCAAAAAGCGACCAACGAACGTTCGAGCAGCCGAGTACGACTGATCATCGCGGAGAAGAGTGAAGACAGTCTGAGCCATTTCTAGTAAATACTCGTGACCTTCTTTAATTTTCTCGTTATCAAAATGTTGACGAGCAATAGCAGTAGCTTGATCTTCATCATCGACTTCATAATACACATCCATCAACGCTGCTTCTACTTCAATCTCACGTAGTGCACTCTCAAAATTAAGACTTGAAGCCTTTCGCTGAGCTACCGTGGTCAATAGTGTTTCGGCAGTCAATGGCTCTAGATGTTGCAGATGTCCTTCGTCCATCTCTAGTGTCTCTTCATAGAACCGTGCCACTTCTTGCAGACACGCATACCTGATGACATCTTTGTGATTATATCCATTATCTACCAAACCTTCTGCTTCTACCGGATAAAAATCGTCTACTTCCACATCGAGATCCACATCAAGCGTTTTAGTGCTAGAACCATCAGGAGGTGGAAACGAAAACACATGATTGGGCATAAAAGCAGAAACGAAACATAACTGAGAACACACAACTAGGACGCTCAAGTAACCAGCCATCGGGTTCAAGCTCCAGACTGCAATGAGAAAACCTTCGTAATCGAGGTCATTTTAAACTGATATCACTTCCTGCTTGTCACTGTAAAGTCCGTTAGTAGTATGACACGGATCTCGATAATTGCTTTACGAACACTCAGAACGACACCTTGTTAGTCACTATCATACAGCCTCTTGACACGTCTGCCACAGCATTTCCCTACATGTTAGCGTCAGAGGATGCTCACAGCCATGACTCACTTCAAGCGCACTCACTGCCTGTTGCCAAACGCAAATCTCACAAAATACAAATTAATTAATTAGAAATCAATGACCAGCTGTAGAGACCGGACGGCGTCTGAGTGTCTCCCGATGTACCTCTGCAGCTTGCCGACTCTGAACAACTGAACGGCTAACAAGGGATTGTAACAAGAATACCAAAACCTTCACAGATCACTCGTAACGTAACAAGTAAGCTAAATGCTTGGCATTCAATTATTGTACTTGTATCCGTCCAATGATTGCAGTCCATACTTCAACGCTCCGTCCCACTCACCTAGTTCTATCAAGCACATTTAGTCTTGATCACAAACTTAAGTTAACCCAACAAGTCACTTACCTATACAACTGTCCATTGCTCTGTCTGCGCACTGAATGACAATGTAGCTACACGGATGTATGACTCGAGAATATGATTCGAAGGTCATCTCTGCCAATTGTAGTGACCTCCTGTGATCTGCATTCCACATATTAATTAATTAATTAAACAGTGAGTGTCACCACCAACAACTTGTGTACGACCTCCTTCTCTTGCAGCTTCCTTTGCTTTTTCCAATGAAGACTGACACATTTCTAATGCATCTGCAACTTCTAGAATCGATTGAAGAAACAAGCAATTGACTACCAACACAACGTGACTTACGTCTGGCTGGCACTGTGGCATCATATCCACTTGTGTGTAGTTTATCTTGTTTGACAGCCTAAAACGACAACAACTATGACCAAAATATTATAAATAATATTAATATTAATATATAATATTGGGAATTATAATAATAAAAATATAAAAATTACAAAAAAATAGAAAATAAAATAAAATAAACAATATATAAAATATCCACTGTGGCTTAGTGGTTAGCAACAATAGCTATCACTCCATGGTTGTCTGTCTTTCTTTCTCATGTTTCTCTAGCTGTCCATGAGACTATGACTCGTTTCAGTCATTCAGGTCTGGTGAACGGCCCGTTGACGATGACGTTCAGCTCTTTCCTGGTGGTCATCGATATCCACTAGGCATGTTGTACCAAGTCCGCGGTCACCGTAATGCCTGCAATCTATATCGAATTGGCTAGTCATTGATCGCCATGTGGACTACACAGACATGTACCCTGCTGGGCTCACCCGCCAGGTTGGTGGGCGGCCAGATGGGGTAAAGACCCCACTTGCCCATCATGGAGGGGCATAATGACACACATATTAATGTTAATACAAATTATACCAACAGACATTACACTACAAAACAATTTCAAGGAAAGAAGACGTAAAGTAAAAATGCTAGTACTGTAGATGTACTCTATTTTGTTTTATGCATATAGATCAACTCAGCGTCTTTACTAGTGACCAGACAGGCGGCTCTCGGCAACAGCCAAGAGCAGACCGCTGGTGTTTTCAATGTTACGCTTCCGGTTTCTGCAACATCTGAGACACACAAACGATGCGTGGAGAAGGATGAAGGTGATGCGACATCCAGTTTGCTGTGGTACTGTAGGCAGATACGTGTTTATCTGAGATGACGCTAGCCAGTCTCTTCAAGAAGGTTGTCAAGGGGCTTGCACCACCAGTACAGGATAAAATGAGGTGTGAAGGACGCTTGTTCAATTCTTGTAAGACGTGCTTCGTACTTTCTCTTTTTTTCTTGTTCCTGTCTCTTGTAACATGAAGGTAGCCCCGAAAATCTGTATGACCGAAAATCTGTATGACTGGGTGTTGGCGTTGAAAACACGTACGTTGAAATATGCTTTCTGAAAAAGATTGCCCCCAAAATTGTATGCAGATATGTCAAGCCTAGCTTCATCATTCCTACTATTGATTTTAAGGGGAGTTTTCTAATTATAAATACTGTTAATGTATAATATTGGTACCTATAATAATAAAAGATAAAAAGTAATAATAAAAATAAAAAATATTACAAATAGTATTAATTAATTAATATTACTTCTTCACTAACACAGCCACAACAGTCACACAAAAAGTGGTACTGCTCCCACAAGGCTTTCTGTCGATGTGAAATTGGCTGCAGCAATTCGATGTAACTAATTGTCAGCTGTCAATACAAAGTATGTTATGACAACTGTGTCATCAAACAGAAGCAATAGAATAGAACCTCCTCGTCTTTCTTGATTGAGTGAACGGCTCGAATTTGTACAGTAGGCCCACAGAAAGTAGCAACACAATTAGGTCGACACGAGTGATTAATTAGTGAGAACCTGACGAGAGTAATAATATGTAATAATATTAATACACACACATGGACACACACACACACACACACACACACACACACACACACACACACACACACACACACTGTAAACGTCTCACTTTAAATACAGACCAACTCCAATGACTTGCATCTCTTCGTTGCACACACTAAAGCTGTTGCAGCGAATCTAAACACACAAACACAAACACCAATCAAACTTGACCAAAACATTAACATGCATTTGTACACAAAAATCTTGTAGACACCAAGTAAACACCTCCTCACATGGATCGACTCTTTTCAAAGTCTTGTGTGTGTTTACTTGGCATCTCAATGTGCATACAGATTGTTCACACTGTTGGCACCTTTTGATAGAGAGAAGTCATGTGATCTACTTGCAACGACTGCCCCACAAAGACGTTAACAGTTTGAATCAATTCTGCAAATTCCTTCTCCGACTGCTTATCCATCTCGTCATCTAGATGTATGTATGTATGTATGTATGTACGTATGTATGTACGTATGTATGTATGTATGTACATACACTCATTAATTAATATCAAACTCTGTAAACTACAGGATTTACTGACGATAGCATAGAGACTCGAGTCTTCTCTTACACTCTTCATCAGTTGAATTCCATAATTTCTAGTAACATTAGTAGACAAATTAGTATGTCAGACATCACAGAAATAAACATGTTAGTAGACCATGCAACAGACATTAGTTAACAATATGAGGGGCATGTGAAGGTGGAGAGCAGACGAACTCACACAGGACAAACACCAGCATCACAACTTACTGTCTACAGCGTGTGTAATCGACTAGATAATGATGGTAGGATCAAATGTGTGAATGCCATCACGTAAGACCATCCCACTAGCACATAGTTTTGCCTATTTTCTGTCTGGCTGTCTGTCGATCTGTCTGTCTATCTGCTTGGCTGTCTGTCTGTTGGCCATTGGTACGTGAAGTCACAATGATGATGACCTCCTAATGGGAAATGTAACATTCTGTTGTATTATATTACAAACTCACGCTTACACTTACTATACACGAGCCAGTCTACAACCTGTATGTGTGTATCCAGCCATTGTGACATAGCTAAAAACTGTATTACAGTTTCATGATGCAAAATCAGTGCACTCTATTGCTCTATTGCAATTGTGTTTTAGACAAACAGACAGACAGACAGACAGACAGACAAACAAACAGACAGACAAACAAATAGACAGATAAACAGACAGACAGACAAACAGACAGACAGTCAGACAGACAGACGAACAAACAGACAGACAAACAGACAGACAGACAGACAGACAAACAAATAGACAGATAAACACACAGACAGACAGACAGATAAACAGACAGACAGACAGACAGATAAACAAACAGACAGACAGACAGACAGACAGTTGGGTTTTGTTGGGTGGCCCATTGTGGGCTTTTGGATTGGTGTTTGGACAATTAGACTGTAATAGTGCTGATGTATGAAATATATGTATTGACAGACAAACAGACAGACGTACAGACAAACAGACAGACAGACAAATAAACCAACAGACAGACAGACAGACAAATAAACAAACAGACAGACAGACGGACGAACGGACAGACAGGCGGACGGACGGACAGACAGACAGATATTCATACATACAGACAAACAAACGCCCCATGTCATGAACCTCTACTATCCCTGTTTGAGAGACCACCTCTACAACTTTACACAGTAAACCATACAAAACGATAGGGACGGCCAGTACAAGTCGAGGCAATTACAACCACACAGCTACCTAGAAATCACTCACGTGTAATATCCGAGCCACAAATCTCGCCGTCTCGGTCGGAACTCTCGGAGCCACTCTGTGCAGACTCTCACACTCACGTTTGTGCTCCGTCCAGGCCAGTCGCTAAACAACAGACTCAACAGCATCACACATACAGACACGCAAGCGACAAAAAACATGAAATTTTAGGCCAACCTGACAATCTCTGCCGCAATAGCGAGCAAACTTGCACAGTGAGCATCGCAGTAGAGACGACGGACTGCAACATTGCAACAGACAGTAGCAATGAGCCACATACAAACGTAACACACACACACACACACACACACACACACACACACACACACACACACACACACACACACACACACACACACACACACACACACACACACACACACACACACACACACACACACACACACACACACACACACACACACACACACACACACACACACACACACACACACACACACACACACACACACACACACACACACACACACACACACACACACACACACACACACACACACACACACACACACACACACACACACACACACACACACACACACACACACACACACACACACACACACACACACACACACACACACACACACACACACACACACACACACACACACACACACACACACACA
>NC_085099.1:1159593-1167093 GCF_963422355.1 Corticium candelabrum | reverse complement strand
TGTATTGCTGTGTGCATGTATGTGTTCGTTATCATTAATTGATCTTCATGCCTTCAAAGTATTAAACAAGAGTGCTGTCTAACAAAGCTGCAAGATCGCTTACCAGCAATGTCCTGACACTGCCAAATCGATGCGACAAAAGGAGCTCTGACAATCCCTTGTAGTAGATACAGAGAGAATTGTTCTCGCTTCCTGTAAAATATTAGGGCTGACACACAAAGTCGTAACTCGTTGCGATCACTGATAATGTGACTTACCGCAAGCGACAAAGTCTCCGTTCTTTGCTAGTCCGACAAAGTTTTTCTCGTTGATGTGGCCGCAAAACGTTCGAAGGCACTGACAATCGGCGACATTCCACAGTTTCAGTTGACTGTCGGTTGAGCTAAAGTAACAAAATGAACAAACAAACTGTAACATAAACCTCAACACAATCACCAACTCATCACTTTGCTCATCAAATAACATACAGAAATGACTAATAATTTGCTCTTAATACAAGTACAGAGCGTAACGTACAGCCACATGAAACTAGTGCGGTTCCTTACGCTGACACACAGACGTCTTGATCCATGAATTTGACATACGAGACGGCCTTCTTGTGACCCTTCAACACACACAGCTGCTCCTTGGTATTCCTCAGATCGTAATAGTGAATGCAGTGATCTACGATGATTGAGAATGACACTCCGGTTGTGTATTGTGAGATGCATCCCTCCAATACAATAGTCTAGTGTATTGTGAGATGCATCCGTCCAATACAATAGTCTAGTGTGTTGTGAGATGCATCTGTCCAATACAATCGTCTAATGTATTGTGAGATGAATCCCCTCCAATACAATAGTCTAGTGTCTTGTGAGATGCATCCCTCCAATACAATAGTCTAGTGTGTTGTGAGATGCATCTGTCCAATACAATTGTCTAATGTGTTGTGAGATGCACATCCCTCCAATACAATAGTCCAGTGTGTTGTGAGATGCATACCTCCAATACAATAGTCTAATGTATTGTGAGAGGCATCCCTCCAATAGTCTACTGTATTGTGAGATGCATCCCTTCAATACAATAGTCTAGTGTATTGTGAGATGCATCCCTCCAATACAATAGTCTAGTGTGTTGTGAGATGCACATCCCTCCAATACAATAGTCTAATGTATTGTGAGACGCATCCCTCCAATAGTCTACTGTATTGTGAGATGCATCCGTCCAATACAATAGTCTAATGCATTGTGAGATGTTAATTAACAAGATCATGTGACCGTACCTGCTGACCCGAATGCCAAGTGAAAACGACTGCGGGGATTGAACTGGACGCAACAAACGTTTGCCTTGGCTTCAATACACGCCACAGAATGCTCCCTCTCTGTTGACCACACTTTGACTATATTTGAAATGTGGATACGTTTTACTATTGTTTGATCGTGTGAATCCACTCATCAACTTACCCTTGCCGTCGTCCGACCCGGATGCCAGTAGTTTAGCATCCATCATGTTGAAATCCACACTCCAACATCGTTTCTCGTGCTCCTGTTGGCAAACGAGAAAAGTCACAAAATGTGGAGATAAAAATGAAAAGCAAGAATGACACCTTGACTGACACATACGCATGCAGTCAAGACAATAAGAGAGGCAGCAAGCAAATAGCTACAGACAGACAGACAGACAGACAGACAGACAGACAGACAGAGACAGACAGACAGACAGACAGACAGACAGACAGGCTAGGTCAGTATCACCACCTTCATTGGAGACTACAGCTGTACATGACAACATGACTCGAAGAACTTTTGTAAAATGAAAACAGGCAACACTTCCTATCAAATTAGGAGGATTTGGAATGACATCAGTTGATGCTATTGCTTCATCTGCATTTTTAGGAGGATGGATGCATACTCTGTCAAACTTGCCTACTAGGTTCCCTTACTGGACTAACAATGCATCACTCTTGATTTCAATAAATAATAACTCAAAGATCTCGACCGATATTCATCAAGCTGTTAAGTCTACTGGTTGTGATGATTGCCAACATCTAAGTGAGTTTGTCAAACAGCCCAAGAAATTACAACAAAAACTATCTAGTCAACTACATGAGGCAAATGCAAATTCCTGCCTGGAAACTACAATTTCACAATCAGATAGAGCTGCAGCTAAATTTAGATCAATAAGAGGAAAGGGAGCTGGGTCATGGCTGGAAGGCATTCCTACTGAAGCGATTCTTGCACTTAAACCCGACAAATTTCATTTGGCAGCATCTCTGAGGTTGGACATGCCTGCACCTTTTGTCAACTGGAACATCCACTGTGAATGTGGCAAGTTAGCAGATGAATATCATCTTCTTACATGCAAACATGGAGGTGGGCCTGTGTGGCAGCATGATGAAATTGTAAATGCATGGAGCATTTGTCTACATGAATTAAAGATTCATCACGAGAAAGAACCTTGACATCGTTACTCTGGAAATGAGAATAGACCAGCCATAGTTGTGTGTACGACTCTGGGTGTAGCTATGACCTTGATGCAGCCATGGCTCATCCTTTCAGCCAAGACACTTTAAAGCAGGCAGCTTTAGAGAAAGGTTTTGCTGCAGCAAGAAGGGAGGAAAGGAAGATGATCAAATACAAAGACAACAACTTGCCGGCAATACATCAAGCCTCAATTTCACTCCTCTGGTACTTGAACATTTGGAACTTGGGGATCAGAAGCTACCAACTATTTAAACAAACTAGCCAGAAGATCAAGAGACCTTGAAAAGGCTATACAAATGAAGCTGACTTTAGAGGTTTTTGGAGAAAAAAATTCTCAATAATCTTACAACGATGTAACACTAAAGTCATCCTCCACAAGCTGACTCATGTCTTACCTGGAAAATTAGATGAGAACATATGCGAATATATGCTATCAAAGTAGCTTGCATTAAACTTATGTTGAACTCAGTAGCTTGTTTGCATTTAGTGTTAGAAATGTAACGTAGAGTCTGTGTTTTTTTCAATAAATGAAATTGACAGACAGACGGTAGACTTTGTGATTTTAGTTCTAATTGTCTTAGACTGTAATAGCGATGATGTGTGAAAATATATGTATTGACAGACAGACAAACACAGACAGACAGACAGACAAACACACAAATTATACAAAAGTTTTTGTCAAGGAAAACGACAGCCAACCGACTCTAGTACCTGAAACACGATCGCTTTCTCACCAGAGAAAGCATCCCAAACGGTGACCATTCCGTCGTAATCACTGCTGGCGAGCTTCTCTTTGTGATACATGTTCCAACTGATGCAGCTACACACACCATCACCACAATACAACACGCCAAAATAACAACTAGAATGTATATACATATGTATATGTATTTCTATTACCTTATCTTGGAGTTACAAACCATTTCCTTGACTGGATAATGAATGTCTACAGGATCGTCTATCACAATATTGTAGTCGAAAACCTGGATGTAACATTGACAAACAAACATGTCAGTTAATTCTAGAGACGATCAACTGGATAAACGAGTAGCAAACAATTGAGCACAATGAAGGTGTCAGTTTTAAAATTGGAGAAAACAATCAACACTTCAATAAAACATGAAACAGCTTTGTTTGCTAGTGTTTGATCGTATATTACAATATATTTATACAGTTTTACATTTTTAATTTTTTAATTTTTTAATCTTTTTTCTTTTCCTTTTTTTCTTTTTTATGTTGTGCTCAACCAAGTTCACAAAGTCTCTCATAAACACCAAACGCAAATCCATCTCAGAGACAGATTTTTATTTTTTGTATTTTTATTTTCTAATTTTTTAATTTTTATATATTTAAATTTTTTTAATTTTTAATTTTTATTTTTTATTTATTTTTAATATTTTGGGGGTTTTATTTTTTATTTTTTTATTTTTTTATAATTTTTACATATGCCAACAACACAAATGTTTGTTAAAAGTGGCATATTTGGTCATCAATCAACAATACACAGCACATTCAAGACTTCACCAAACAGACCTTAATTTTCTTAGTCACTCCTGCAATAGCAAAGTAGTCGCTTTCCTTGCTGAACTCGATGCTGTCGTATGGCACAACAAGTAACTTAGTATTGTGGCTGGCATTATTTGTATACAATGATGTGCACCTTGATACGATGCTGGAGCCGCTGGGAACTTCGCCGTAAGTGAGAGAGGCAAGTGTGCGAAAATCGTTGAACCGAGTTGAGTTCATAAGAGTTTTTGAGAACGACTCCAGACCATCTCTTGTGGAGTCTAGCAATAACCAATGTGTTGGTATTCTTTATGTCACGCACATATGCACACACACATGCATGTACACACACACACACACACACACACACACACACACACACACACACACACACACACACACACATGCACACACACACACAATGTTACATACCTGTAAAATCTCCAATCCTTGTTTTGCAGTAAGCAGTCTCTAGCCCACCAAAGTGTATGTGCAGTTCCTTCTTCTGAGAGGCGATCATCTGTAGAACTGACTGACAACCCGACTGTAGTAGCCAGGAAAGACAGAAACAGCATAAATTAGTGAGAATTAAGTGCAGAATATTGAAGTAGTCATACAGTCAAACTTCCGTTGAATCCTGCTTCACCAACTGTGTCTTGCCTTTTGATAAATACAATGGACACCATAGAGTGACAATAAATTATAGTTACATGCATGCAAGTTCACACACACACACACACACACACACACACACACACACACACACACACACACACACACACACACACAAACAAATGCATGCACGTGCACGCACACACACACACACACACACACACACACACACGCACACACACTTCCTCCCATATCCATAATAGCGTCATCGTCTCAAAATCAACAAACGCTGTCATGCAACCCACCACAGCCATTTACTGTACACACTCACCACAGTCCACTAGAGTTAAGTACATCTCCACTTGCGACACAACCGACTTCGCTCTATCACACACAACACATTGTAACATATTCTATATTCGACATCACGACAACATATAAGACAGACAGACAGACAGACAGACAGACAGACAGATAGACAGACAAGACAGACAGATAGACAGACAGACAAAGAAACAGACAAAGAGACAGACAGACAGACAGACAGACAGACAGACACACACACACACACACACACACACACACACACACACACACACACACAAACAGACAGACAGACAGAGACTGTGTCCTAGAACATGTTATTGCGACATTGACACTTGCCTTCTCCAACTTGACGGCTTTGCTGCTTCGTTGTCGTGTTAAACATCCCTAAACAAGCAAATGCATATGTTCCCATCCCTCCGACATGCATGTGTTCATTCGTTTACTTGAATCTGGCAGAGATCCTCGTCGATTACTCTCAGTTCCTGCTGCAGCTGATCGAATTCCTGTTGTTTCTTGTTTTTTATTTGATGCAGGAATTCCAGTGTAAGTTGATGTTGAACAAATGCCGAGCCCTAAGAAATAGAAAAGCAGTAGAGTACAGAAGGCTAGAATGATATATTAGGGGCAATGGCATACGAGCTCTAGATGCCGTTTTCTGTCCTCTAGAGCTTTCAACCAAAAATTTATCTCTATAAAATGATGGCATTGTACCATGTATTATGTATAAGAAATGTTTAAACAAACAGACAAATAAATAAATAAACAGATAAACAAACTAACAAACAAACAAACAGACAGACAGACAATCAAACAGACAACAAACAAACACACAGACAAACAAACAAACAAACAAGCAGACAAACAAACAGACAGACAATCAAACATACAAATAAACAAACAGACAGACAACAAACAGACAGACAAACAAACTAACAAACAAACACAAAAACAGACAACAAACAAACAAACAGACAGACAATATAGACAGACAGACAGACAGACAGACAGACAAATAGACAAACAAAAAGTCAAACAAATAAACAAACAAACAGACAGACAATACAGACAAACAGACAGACAGACAAACAAACAGACAACAAATAAACAAACAGACAGACAAACAGACAAACAAACAGACAGACAAACAGACAAACAAACAGACAGACAAACAGACAGACAAACAGACTGACAAACAAACACAAAAACAAACAGACACACAAACAATAAACAGAAAGACAGATACACAAACAAAATAATAAACAAACAAGCATGGAAACAGGTAACTAAACAAACAACTCAATTGGAACAAACAAATGTCACAAAATATGCAATCACCGATTAGAGACAGATTTTCTTGAAGTCCATTGATGGCAGACAAGTTGGTGAAGTTCTGTGTAAACATCGCAAAAATAGAATGCATTATGAAAGAGTAGCAAGATGTATAGTACTTTGTGTTTGCCAAAGTCTCGTTCCTGCTGTTTGCATCTTGATATCAATTCACTCACTGGCAAAGAAAATCATCACACACACACACACACACACACACACACACACACACACACACACACACACACACACACACATTTACAAACAGACAGACAACAGACATGCAAACAAACACACAAACAGCTTAAACTCACATATGAGTAGACAGACTGACAAACCAACAAACTGACAGACAGACAGACAGAGACAGATAAACAAAAATGTATTGGGCAGACAGACAGATAGACAAACAAATAAACAAACAGATAGACAGACAGATAGACAGACAGACAGACAGACAGACAGACAAACAAATAAACAGACAGAAACATACAGACAGACAAAGACTGACAAACAGACAATTCACGGATACAGCAAAGACACAAAAAGACAACACAGAAACAAAGAGAAAGACACGACAGCCAGAAAGCACAACACACTATCATCCTCCTCCTTACACGCAAAATTCGGAAAAATGTCATCGACTTTATTCACAGCCAAATTACACTTCGGACATCGATTGCTCTCCTTCAGACTCTTCACAATACACGCATGACTAGACACACAGCAATACAAAAGCGAGAGCAAGCGACTCAACATTCGACCTTCTTACCAAAAACTGTGACCACACTTAGTGACGTAAGCATCACTAATTACATTGAAACAGACGGGACTAGATACACCAAAGTCGCAATTTCACGTGTTAGTCTTCGGTAAACTCTTTATTCTGTTTTCTAGCGATTTTCTCACCACAAAAACTCGCTGTCTCGACGATCTATGCGCAGGTGAGACTTGCTCGATGATGAGGTGGGAGAACGTGGCCGTTTTCGTGGTGTTCCGCTGCCCAGTGATAGTGACATCGTGTCTTGTTCGTGTGGACTGTCTGAATGATTTATTGCTGAATTAAAACGCCGCCACACAACCGCGGTGGACCCATCATAGTTTGATGGTTGATAACAACGACAAGGTGGTGCTGTGTTGCCTCGGAGTCCGGATTTTATCTTGTGTTGTGTCAGACCACGCACGCACGCACACACACACGCACACACACGCACAAACACGCACGCACACACACACACACACACGCACGCACACACACACATTCCCA
>NC_085099.1:1147093-1152093 GCF_963422355.1 Corticium candelabrum | reverse complement strand
GTACAAAGGACGGGTCATGTATCTAGTATATATATAAATAAGTAAATAAATAAATAAATAGATAAATAAATAAATAAATAAAAATAAATTAATAATAAAGCCTGTGGACATGAAAGAGACCTACGGATGGCTAAAGGCAGCAAATCTTCCTGCTGCAACTGAGGGACTGGTTGTTGCTGCTCAAGACCAAGCTCTTCGGACTCGGTACTATGAGCGCAAGATTCTACATCGTGATGTCAGTCCTACTTGACGCATGTGCAGTGTAGGCCTGGAAACAGTCGACCACATTATGGCAGGCTGTAGTGCTTTGGCACCGACGGACTACACTGATCGACACAATCAGGTGGCATCCATCATTCACTGGGATGTTTGTCGCCATTTTGGGGTTCCAGTGGAGAGCAGATGGTACCGGCATCATCCTGATAGGCTTGTGGAGACGGATGACATTACTATGATGTGGGATACCACCATCCCCACTGCCAGGAAGATCAAAGCCAATCGTCCAGACATCTGTCTCAGAAATAGGAAGACAAACACTTGTCTTCTTATTGATATCAGCTGTCCTGCTGATGGCAACATTGGCAAGAAACATGCTGAGAAGTTGGCGAAGTACAGTGACTTGCGAGTGGAGATAAGCCGCATGTGGCATTGTCAAACACTGGTGGTTCCGGTGGTCTTGGGAGCTTTGGGCACAGTGCACGCAGGTATTGCACGGTGGCTGGACATTATTCCAGGTCATCACAACCTGCAGCACTTACAGAAAACAGTGCTTCTGGGATCTACTCGGATCCTTCGTAAAGTCATGTCTTCTTTCTAGACAGCCGTGATGGTCTAAGTACTTCTGAAGCAGGGTTTGCTTCCGGTACTTGTAATAGACTTTACAAACCAGACTGATCTGGTTGAGCACGACAATAAATAAATAAATAATAAATGTCAGTTAGATTGTGTCAATGCCTGCATGAGATTGTCGCTGGAGGCGCAAGACTTGTTTGATGACAGCTTAAGAATATAACAACAAATAATATGCAGTATATTTTTATAAATAAATAAATATTTAATTAATAAATAAATATTTAATAAATAAATAAATATTTAATAAATAAATATTTAATAAATAAATGTTTAATAAATAAATATTTCAATAATACAACATGCTGTTGTTAGCTGCCCAATGTTGTAATACATCAACCTAAATGAATATAATACAACAACAAACCTGAGATGGGTTCAATGGCGACCCTTAGGTAGCCTTTTACTTCTCCTTTCTCATTCACGATGGCTGTCCAGTGAATAAGTGACACACCATGCAATAGATTGCTCAGAAAAACAAAAGACCTAAAGTAACAAACAACATAAATAACTTACTTTGTATTAGCTAAATCATTAGGATCCTCAAACTTTCACCTTCCAACTAATTGAAATTTCGAATGTCGATCATAAAATGGATCAAAGCCAGCAGCACCCCCTTGTGATGACTGCGACATTCCCTCCAATTCAAAAGTCTGTCCATAAATGTCTCTCATATCAAATATCCTCTGTCTGTACATAATGCCAACAAAAATATTTATTAATATCAACTAGGATGTCCAAGCATTAGACCCTTATGACCGTAGTTTGGCCAACGACCAGTAATGTGTTGCACCGTGTTGAGCGTCGGTTACTTCGACTGCTACAATAGTGCGACGACGAGTAGCCACATCGAAAGAGACATCGCTACGTTCCACACTAGCCAACGTGAACGAGTCTTGATCTGTGTCCATGTCAGCACCATCGACTAACTCTCGTGGAAGAGGCGTATACGGAGTGTTCGACAACAACACAAACTGAAACATCACCTATTGATATCAATAAACAATGATGCATACGTAGATAGTCAGAGACATAAAATCGAAACAAACCTGTTTGTTTAACTCTACGCTGATTGCGTTAGCTTCTTTCAACATCACTGCACTTGACAACAAGTCGTCCTGATTTCAACAACCAATCAGACCAATACATATAAACGTGTCAGTTATGGTACCCTCAGTGACGTGCACTGGTGATTTCTCCACTTCCTGAGAGCATTCCTCACCAACAAAAGCTGCTTCTCTGTCAACACTTGCTTTGCAACGTGTCTGTTATGATCGCCCTCGTCATCATCATCAGGCTGCTCCTATCAAGTAAACACAAGCTACACAAGTTATCATGTGTAGGCGTGGTCATAAAAATTGTGGACTGTAAATGCGTGTGAGGACCAAAGCTGTAAGCCAAAGAAATAGCCGTGTCCACAAAAGTGGGCGTGCCTTGTAGCATCGTGTCACGGCCACTGAGTTACGTGCCCACACACTCCATGCAGTCAAATTACCTCGACTTTCTTTCGCAGCTCCTCAATCTTACTCTCATATTCCTATATCCACAATAACGTGTGTGTTCATTATGGCAGCAACAACGTAGCGATCCCAACCTTCTTCTCTTGTTCAAACTGTTCACGAGCCTCGTCTACTTCTTTCCTCATTCGCACTTCCAAGGCTGAAACTCTACGTCCACACCAATACACATTACCACACACCACAACACAAGCACCCGAGATGCACAACTTTGTTTCCATGTGTTTCTGTACGTCAAAGCCTTGCTCACGCAGCAACTCCATTTGAGCAAATGCCCAGTCTTCGCACATCACGTCGCTGTTATCGCCCAAAAGGTGCAACGAACTCGAGGAAATAGCTGCTGTATCCTTTTCCCTGTGTTCTCTAACTAACGAAGTACACGCACAGTAACATAAACGACACTGTCACATACGATAATAATGCGAGACTAGAACCTTGCTGAGGATGAGTAAAGCGAAATACATGGTTGTTGCCCATAATAATACGACATCCTGACAACAATACAATACAATCATACAAACTAATTAATATTAATCACACAACACTGCATTACACATTACTATCACAAACAAGTATCATGCATGTTCAGTATACCCGTTTGGAGCACAACGAATTCGGACAGTAGTTTGCCGTTGACGTACGTTGAGCCTCGTTTGGGTGTAAGACACACCACACCTGGACCAAATATCATAGAAATCAAATGCTAACATCAGTAGTCATCTGGTAGTCACAGACAAAGTTACATCAAGCAATAGAACTCTACAAACCAGACTGATCTGGTTGAGCACGACATAATAACAATAATTATTACCAGACTGAGCATGACATAATAACAATAATTATTATTACCACACTCACCTAATAATAACAATAATTATTATTACCAGACTGACCTGGTTGAGTATAAAATAATAACAATAATTATTATTACCAGACTGACCTGGTTGAGTATGAAATAATAACAATAACTATTATTACCAGACTGACCTGGTTGAATATGACATAATAACAATAATTATTATTACCAGACTGATCTGGTGAGCATGATAGCATAACTATTAATACAAATCAATCTCCCTCTCACTGTACCGTGTCAGCAACTATGCGAATCCCAAACTATAATACGCGATCGCCCACTTCCGTCTGTGTCTGTATGTATGTCTGTAACGTGCCGACCAACCCCATGGGAGCCTCGGATCGTCATAAAATGCGGGCAGCAGGTCGAGTTCGACCGTCCAACATCACAACTACTGTATTTCTTCTAATAGTGGCCGCTCTCAAATAGAAACCTCCCTTGTTTAGAAGCAACAGCTAAAGAGACTTGTTAAAAATAGAAGCCCCCTCAAATTAAGGCCACACTAAAGTTACTGGCCATGCCCACATCACATGCTTTTGACGCTTCCGCGTCAATCTCATCCTATTACATGCACTCATCTATCAATTATCAACACAACGCATACTGCTGTTGTCATCAACTAGTTCAGGTACTTTCCACGTGGTTCTCAGCGTGTGTGTGTCTAGAATGTAGACAACATAATAGTCGTGGTATTTACAGCTAAACCTGCCGCAGTTGGCACCTTCAAAAGTGTCCAATCAGGTCAACAGAAAGACATGTGACGTTCAAGTACCAACGTGTCATGATGTGAAGTAGAGACTTAAAAATAGAGGCCACACTCAAATACAAGCCGCCCTCGTTTAGAGGCCAATCTTTCTACCGGCATCAGTGTTTACTCATGAACAACTTCATGTTGTGTTTCCCCCTCCCCCTGTGCTCAATCTTCAAAGATATCAACATAAATATCAAAGATGCCACCACACAAGGAATCATCGACACCAAAATAGTGACTCAAACCATTGTTTTTCCTGAAGTGCTGTCATGCATTCAGCCTAATTAATTAATTAATTAATTAATTAATGTTAGCTGCCCATGAAGGTACTAAGAGCTGACATTTTTCATACACACAACTGTTTCTGTTATGCCACTGAGTGTAATACATTGTACTGCATGCAAACAAACACTCCACTCATAGGGCGGGTTCTGCTAGTTAGTATCTATACCCTGCTGCTCCTAATAATTTTGAGTTATAATCGTTTCGAAAATTTTGTCTTCGAGAAATACTAGGATAACAGAAAAATAATGTTTCGGTCTTGAAAATTGTCGGTTGTCGTGCCTTTTTCTTTTTGCATGTGTGTGAAACATCATACAAAAATGGCCACAAGACGGAAGTGTGCAGCTCAAGATGCCAACTAGAAATGTTTAGAGAATTGAATCAGTTTAAAATAATAAATAAAAAATGATACTATTGCATATCAAGACCTCAAAAAATTTTAAAAAAATTTCTACATTATTTTAGGAGTCTCGAAAAACATTAGGAGCAGCAGAGTATAAGGTATAGTGCTGTAGCTAGCATGCCACAACTTACCTTCCGTATTCTCAAATACACAGTGTTGATCCATAATGTTCAAACCACTCAACTGAATATCCTGCGTCAGCTCGGCGTCATGACGACCAACTCTGATGAAACCATCACACTGACTGTTTACGTATAAAATATGCAAACTATGAAGATAACCGTAATACCTCGTAACTCCTTCTTTCAAATAGTACACAAGGCATTCGGACATCGCCGGATC
>NC_085099.1:1127093-1142093 GCF_963422355.1 Corticium candelabrum | reverse complement strand
AATTTGCTCACACAATTACATAACTGCTGTACTGCCGTTACCATCTCAGCCAATGCGGATATCACTTTACCCAACGTTGTCAACGATTTGTTGATGTTTGCTCCCTCCTAGTCCATACACACAATGTACAAGTAAATTGTCATCGAAAGTGAGTTACACTCTCGACCTTTAGTCTGTCTCCTCGAGCGCCGGTCGCACTGACTCTCTCACTACCAGCAAGATCTACAAGACTGATCTTGCTGACCTTCTCACAACTCAGTCCGGTCTCAGTGTCATACCTAACAACATCATTGTGTATAGATAGATATCACTTACACGTTCCAGCATGCTCAAGTGTTACCTCTTCTGTGTAAACACGATTGTAAACACAGCATGAGATCTGCTGCTAGTTTCATTCATGTTCGTAGCAGCCACAGTCCTATACACACCGACGTCAACAAAATATCTATTACCGTATTTCTTTGATTAAATGCCACTCTCAAATAAACGCCACAGCTGAGAGTACAGATAAAATATAAATGCCCCCCTCAAATAAACGCCGCACTTTTCATCTATTGCTTGAATTTCGAAGGAAAAATCATACGACTTAAGGCATAAGTGAGGCAAACCAAATAAACGCCGCCCTCAAATAAACACCGCATTTTTTAGACAAAATCGTATGACTTAAGGCATAAATGAGGCAAAACAAATAAACGCCGCCCTCAAATAAACGCCGCATTTTCCATCTATTGCTGAAGGAAAAATCGTATTTAAGGCATAAGTAAGGCACACAAATAAACGCCGCCCTCAAAGAAACGCCACCTTCATTTAAATGCCGCAGTTGGAGCCCTAGCTACAAATAGACGCCACGGCGTTTAATCAGAGAAATACAATATTATGTAATAAATTGTTTGTTATGACCTTGATTTGTTGCCCTCATCCATCAAGTAGTCGATGTCAGCGAACGATGTGACAGCAAGCTTGGACAAATCTTCGACGTACGGTCCAAGGACGGGATGCTCTCGGACACGCAAATTGCCTTTTGATCTCGGACTTAAGAGATCTCTTACTCGTTCACAGTAGATCTCCATATAACTCACCTATCACCATGAAACATATCCCGACTCATTGGACTGTGTTTAATAATTAGTACAACACAACACAACAACAAAATTTCTAAAAGCCTCGTAGCAGTTTCTCTAAAGCTTATGATGCCCACTTCCAGTATAATGTTATAACGAACATGAAAAGTCACATGCAAACCAAGCATAACTACACTAGAATCTCCCTAATCCGGACCTCCAAGATCCAGGCACCTCCCTAGACCGGGCACCTTTGGCAGCGCGGACGAGGCCCTGAGGCTCCGAGGGTAGGCACTTATGAAATAAAACTTCCTGTATAAACACGCATATTCCATAGTTGCCTTCACATGTAGTGCGTAGGAGTACATATTTGAAGAAAAGGAAGCACACCTGCATCAGCCTCAAAACAAAGCTCAAAATCATCGACGAAATAAGGTCTTAAGAGTCAGTCACAAAGACACCCTCGGACATCTTTCAAATTTCTAAGTCTACAGCAGCAGTTAAACTAAACTAAACTACGCATACTGTATGCTGAACTAAAGAACCAGACAGGGTAACATACTTGGCGCTGTACACACTTTGACTCAATGGGACACTGCCACGCGTACTGGTATGTACGTATGTAAAGTATGTATGACTGGTAAAGTATTAAAGTGTATATACGTACAAGTATGTATGACAGCCGCTGTCTGAATCTCAGGACCAGAGTCACCAGACCTACTTTTGCTTGGCCAGTAGGAGTCAATCGTTCTTCCCTTGACATATTGACATACACTGTACCTGTATTGCTCATGACAGTCAGTAGTGCGTCAAAACATTACTTGAATCTTGGTGCTGCTCTGACACTGTAAAAATTGGCTTGGCGCAACATACAGTGCCATAGCACCAGATGGGCACCCCTGACCAGACCTCCACATTACAATAGTCTGGGATTCCAAGGATAAAGCGAGTTACGTCTCTAAGGAGGTTCAAGTGTACAGTACACATGAAACTGTATGACACTATCGCTTGTTAATTTTGATGTCGGACCCAAGGCTAAAACCAAAACTTTCCACCAGATAACACTTTTGCTCATACACACTATCAGACACAAATGCACATCTCACCTCTACAGAATGAGTCAACTCGGGATCAGTCTCGGCAGTGATTTTTCCAAACATTTCTTCGCACGTCTAACGACAGCAAAACAACTACAAACCACCTCGACAGTCACCTCCACCGCCCGACCCTCATCTCACCAAAGGAATGATTCCCTGTTGTGTCTTCTCAAATGGCAAACCCATCATGGTGTACGACTTGCCTGCCCCAGTCTGCCCATAAGCAAATATACACACATTGTATCTACACCACAATACATAAATATTATTCTAAACAAACAAAGACGCAAGAAAACGCGCCGACCCTTCAAAAGCATGTTCCAACATTTCCTTCCCAATATCATCATACACTTTCGTCTGTGAGGCAAAGTGGTCATCTCCTTCCTGCACAGGAAGTGTCACCATTCAGTTGTGAGATCTGATGACAACATGTTCACCTACATTGTGTGACCAATAGGAGTAGTCGTAGTTGAAACTTCTGGTGTCAGACGGTCGCTTAGGGTTGCAAATAGCTAGTCACGTGACAATCGGATCGAAAGAAGAACTAGTTAGTGCAAAGTTGTGCAGTCGTTTATGTAGTGTCGGCTTACTTGTCGTCTCTCCACGCATTGAGATAACACAAGCAGAGCCTTTCGTAGTCTCGCGTTTGTTGAATGGACGCACTCTGACTGCAACCTTGACAGACGACATCTCCTTTCCAAAAATACAACAATCGACGCAGTCGGAATTTATACGAATTCAACGTTTAACAAGTGAAACGGCTACAATAGCAAGCAGCGCAGCGCACTCTCCAGCATCATTGGCAAGGTCACAAGCGCATGCGTATTACCAAAACGATGATGCGACTGTTGCTACACGTTCTCGTTCTCGCGTTTGTTGCTTTTCTGGCAACTCAAGCAGAAGGTGGCGTATCAATTGATTAGTGGGTAACTCAAATCGAATTAATTTCTATTGGTTTAGATTCTAGAGGAAGAAATGACAAAAATACGACGCAAAAAGGTAGTGTACTGCCTACAAATCCTCCAATGAGGGCGACTACGGATTACTCTAATGTTTTGAAAAGAACCATGTATGTGGTAAGCTGTTTGTGCCACTCATCATCACGAGAGTGATTTCATGCAGCTAACAGTCGACATTTTGCCTAGCTCGGCGCTGTTTGTGCTATTGTAGCTTGTATCTTCGTCGTACGAGCAGTAAGGACATCACGACGACATTCGAAAAGGTACACATACAGTAGAAATTATGCACAGTTTGCACTTTACCGTGTCCTCGGAGTCCTACGCGCACGTCGCGCATTGCAATACCTGACTGATTATTAATATTTTCAAGTACACTGTACATTGTACTGATCGTTTTAAGGCAATTTTTTATTTCTTTTTATTTTATTTTCAAACACTTTGACACACCAAGGCTGGCTTTGATATTAATTACTTGTATATATTATTATATATCTGGATATGCTATTAAAGAGAAACTCGCACGCAAAAATAAGTTGCTTTTAAAAATAGCCTTGTCTTTGAGAAGTTCAACGGTACTCTAGTTGCCAGCCAAAGCAACTGCGTAAAGGAGAAATCGCATTTCGAATGCTCCCAGACGACAATGCGCACGAGGTATGACATCACTGGTGGATCGTTTTGTATTAGAAAAATTTCAAATAGCGCGACGCAACTTTCTACATCAAATTGCCTGATTGGAGACAACAATTGAACATTCACCTTCACTGTGAGGTAGGTGTAGTTCCGTAGCGATGAGAGGAAAATGCTGCAGGCTTTTGCTAAGACTTCTCATGCGCGTAGGTCTGGAACTCCGAGGAAACACTTAATCAACTTCTGCTTTGCCGTGTTCTCCTAGTTTACGACTCTTCTAGTCGATCTGAAGTTTCCGAACTCCAAATCGAGATATCTAAGGTTCATTAGTATGCCGTTGACTTGTAAAGTTTGTTGTAAACGTGCCGTGATTGGAGAAAGAAGTCTGTTTAGATTTCCATTAGATCAAGCGTGGTTGAGAGAGTGGATTCTGCGTTTGAGGCTAAAAGGGAGGCAGTTGGACCACATTCCAGAGTAAGTGTAGATCATTTTCAGTCGGATTGCTTAGAGAGAGATTTCAAAGCAGAGCTAGTGGGCGGGTTAGGGTTATGACAGATGTAAGAGCGTTGTAGTTTTCTACCTGTTCCAGTCGTTTTACAGCACTACACATCAAAGCAGAAGTTGATGCGCTGTATCCTTGAGGTTCCAGACCTGCGCGGACGAGAAGTCATAACGAATTCATCCAGCATTTTTCTCTCATCGCTACGAGGCTGCACCTACTTCACAGTGAAGGTGAATGTTTAAGTGTTGTCTCCAACTAAGCGATTTAATGTAGAGAGTCCCGTTGCGCTAATCAAGATTTTTCCAATACAAAACGATCCAGGTCGACTTCCAGTGACATCATGCCTCATGCACCTTCTTCTTCTGGGAGCATTCGAAATGCGATTTCTCCTTTACGGAGTTGCTTTGGCTAGCGACTAGGGTACCGTTGAACTTCTCAAAGCAAGGCTATTTTTCAAGAGCAACTTGTTTTTGCGTGCGAGTTCCCCTTTAAACTCTACTACATACCAGTAACACCGTAATGTATGTACACTACCAGTACCATGGGTTCTTCATACCGTATGTACCACGGGTGCTTCATAAAATCACAAGCCAACAATGATGTTGACCTTTTGGTCTGCTGTATTGATTGCTTGACGTTTTGCGCATGCTCATAATGTATTGCGCATTCTCATAAACAAGGTCCCGGATAAACTAAATTTTTAGGACTCATTTTTTTGCAATTTTTGAGACACAAAACTTTTGAATAATACTCGAAAATAGTATCAGTAAGGTACATACTGTACCGGACAGTATCTGAAAGTCTTTTGTTTGTCCAGATCGAATGGTAAACAAAGTCACCGAATCGAAATGGTACCGTTGGCGTTAGGCAGAGATGACGATGACGACGATACAACTATCTACGATGCATCCAAGGTGTAAGTGCGGTCACTCGTACGTTCTTGTAGATCATCTGTGTGTGGCTGACGACTATAGATAAGGTACACTGTACATGTACTGTATCTATTGAAGTAGTTTGGTACAAACTTATGAAATAGATGACTTCTTTGAGTTCTATGTTGGATCGTGGAACGGAATTTTGGTATCATAGCGACCTTGCTAGGAACACTCAATATGTGTTCTCACTAGTATGACCACTCTGTTGTATTGTATTGTATTAAGTGCATGACTACGACATTGACCCGGAGATCCTCACTCTACTGACACATGTAATACCAATCATCCCCTGTGCTATGACATCTCTTGTCTCTCGGCATGTTCTTCAATAGATATGACTAACGTGGATTCCTTCTTTACTAAAATGCATATTGTGACACAAAGACGAGACTGAGGTGTACAGTCACGGTGTCAACCGTGCTGTCGTCGAGGAACGAGAACACGAGTACTTGCAAGCGAAGAGAACCCGGTTCCAAGTCTCTTACAAGCACGAGCGATGCGCTGCCGTCACTCTCCTCTTGCACAGCAAACGCACCGTTGTCGTTTCCCTGAGCAAACTGATACAGACGCTTGCCACTCGATTCTCGTCCGAATCGATCGAGCGCAGTGAGCGCCATTACGGACGTATTATATGGGTGATGACGCTTTAGAGCTAGAGGTTTTAAGACGACGGCCCCATTGCAGGGCACCTCCGAATCCGAGCAGTTCCTCAGACATAATCTAGAATCGAACATTGTGAGATACGTCGAGACCGTAACGGATGAGAATTATTACCCTTCTTGTTTCAATGGGTAGTTGTCGGGGCAAGCCTGTCTGATGCATTGGTATGATCCGTATGTGTCGAAGCATTGGTTTGCACAGTCTGGATTATTCTCTTCACACTCGTTGATATCTACACATTATGTCACAGTGATCAGATATTTCAATGAGAGACGGGTCGACTTACTTATGCAAGTCCTGCCGTCGTCGCCAGTTCGATATCCATCCGGACAACTACAATTGAAAGATCCTTCCATGTTCTCACACTGGTAATCACACGGTTGCAACAAAGCACACTCATCGAGATCTGTGACAAGTATGAATTAGTAGGGATACGATGGTAACTACAAGTTTGACACCTTGACACAGGTTGTGTCCCATTATAAGATATCCACTAGGACACGTGCATCTGTAGCTTCCGAGCTCGTTTACACAGCCATAATCACATGGATTTGTTTCACACTCATTCACATCTAGAGAACAGTGGGGACCGTAATGTTAGTCATTGGATTGAAGTGACTTGTCGTTACTCACCTTCACAAGAGACACCGTCGTGTCCGAGATTGTATCCTGCAATGCAATCACACGTGTAACTGCCGTTTGTGTTCTCGCAACTTTGGTCACAAGGGAAGCGTTGACACTCATCCATATCTAGACAGTAGAAATCATAGTCTCTTTATCACATGAAAGATTGACTTCAGATCTAACCATCGCAACTGACGGTCGAAGGATTCCAAGCATAACCAGAGTCACACCAACATCTGTATGCTCCGGGAAGGTTCTCGCATCTCTGATCGCATACGCCTGCGGCACATTCATCGACATCTACCAACAGCCAAAGGTTGTAATGATGGCACGACTCCCAAGACTAATTCATGATATACCTTGACAGTAGCCATCAGTGCTGTCTTCAAAACCATTTGGACAATCTCTACCACCTGGGAAGATGTCTAAACAATTACGACACTTTAATTTGAGACGGGCACTCACCCAGTCTGTTTTCACAACTGATTTCAAAATCCACTGCTCGTCTGTTGATGGCTGACTTTGTCTTGAGAATGAGTAGCTCTTGTGTTCTTCGCGGTAACGACAAAGTCTCGTTTGAATAAGTGATGTCTGTGTAGGCTCTATATGCTTGTTCTCCATTCACACTAGACACTCTGAACAAATGGTTTGAAATAAAGCTGATTTGACCGTCACCACTCTGCACAGCAACGTAGTCTGATGCGGCAATATGAGGAATTCCTCTATATCGTGTAACGTTGCCTCTCAGTACGATTTCAACCTTAACGTGTGTGTCTTCATCTCTCGTAACTGTCTGTGTTATTTCCAAACGTTCACTTTGAGGGAAGAGAACAACACTGTTAACTAGGAATGACCCGTTGGTCAGTGCAAGACCATTTCTTGCACCATTCTTTTCTACTCCAACTAGCCATCCCAGTGGAAATGCCAACACTGGCATCAACAGACCAAGACTTGACGACAAAGAGGGAGAGTCGTGTGATACTTTGGTTGCCACTGTGCCATGCCGAAAAGATACATTTCCATCCAATGGACTGTTGATAATTTCACCATTGATAGACCCACGAACTGCACCACTCATATTCCAAACGGAATATCCTGGAACTACATTCTGGTGTCAGTTATAACATAGTAAAGATGTAGGTAGTGTGACATACCTTGCACAGTTAGTATCACTGTGTACTGTGCTACCCCCAATCCAGTACGCCCTTGACATGTAAAGTTACCCTCGTCGTCTTTCTGTGTGTTGGATAGCACAATGGAACGATTGGCTGTCACAGTGATTCGTCCTTGTGTATCCAAACTGCTGCCATCTTTGAACCATTCGGGTGGCGAAGCCTCTGCTACTTCAATAGCACAAGGAAATGTTACCGTATCTCCAACATCAACTGTAATGTAATCAACTGCTGATGCTGAGACAAGTCGACCTGAAACAAACACGACAGTCAAATCATCACACTTCGTGTGTAATTAACAATTACAATCTTACTTGTTACTGCCAACGAAGCTGTGGCTGTACAGTTACCAGAGTCAGACTGACTTCTGCACTCATACTGACCTGCTGTGCTCGTATCGACTCCAACGAGTGTCAACGTCTGGTTTGTGCTAACAAACTGGTCCTCCTTCACCCATTCTACGTCACCATCACTGATACAAGAAAGCTGCACCGTGCTGCCTTCCACAACCTCCTGCCGAGTCGGCGATGCTCTACACCTCAACTTATCTAGAAATATTAATCCCCACATGACGTGCCTCTAGATTACCAGCAAATGTTGCACAAATACTTACCCTCAACAGCAATACTAATGACATCAGAATCAGCACCGATGGTGTTGCTGGCGATGCAAGTGTAGTTGCCTTCATCTTGTAACCGTAAAGAATCAATAGTCAACGTGCCGTTTTCGTACAGAATGTATCGAGAGCTGTCGTCTGTGTTAATCTGAATGCCTTCTTTTAACCATCTTATGACGGGAGCTGGAGATCCCGACGTGATGCAGTGTAGAGACATCATCTCTCCAGTAGCAGTCGTGTGACCACGACTCAATGACACGGTAGGCAGAGCTGGAGTCAAGAAATTGTATACAATTTGTCATCACCAACTGAATGAACGTCGTTATTCATACCTGTTACGACAACTTCAGCACTGGAGACTGCCTTTCCATATGTGTTGCTAGCAGTGCACGTGTACCGCCCAGAGTCTCTCCTCAATACAGTACTGATACTCAGTGTACCGTCAGCCGTCACCACCATTCTACCTGACGTCGTTAGAGTGCTGCCATCTTTTGACCAAGAAACAGTGGGAACTGGACATCCGGCCACTGCACAGAGTAGAGATAGATCCGATCCCAAACTCACTGTTTCTGCTTCTGGTCCCTCGATGACCGTCGGACGTGCTGGAAATAACAAGAAAAGCTATAAATTGTCACTATTATACGCACATGCACACGCACACACAGACACGCGCGCACGCGCACAAACACACACACACCACACACACACACACACACACACACAATATCTACAACCTGCAACCGTTAGACTTGCTACTGCTGAAACATTGCCATATGCGTTCGATGCCTGGCATTCATATATGGCTGCATCATCACAGTCTGTCTGACAAATAGTGAGAGCTCGACCATCACTGATGCTGTACTTCCCCACGCTCTCGATCTTGACGCCTTCGACAAACCAATAAATAGAGGGGAGAGGATAGCCGCGTGCACCACACGTCAGACGAGCACAACTGCCAGCTGCTACATGAGCACGCTTCGGTGAAGACACAATAATGGGTGGACCTGGCACATACAAACAATGAGAGTAGGGTTTGTGCATGTCATCACTATGGCATGTATGACTGTGTAATATGAAATATTATTTTGGCAATTTCCTTGAAAAAAGTTCCACAAGGTATAGCAGCCGATTTCTATTTTAAATAATTTCATATCCTGGACTATTGATGTTTATGATTTTGGCTTCCAGCAGTTGTTTCGGGCACCTTTGTATTCAGAACTTTAATTGAAAGACTGACGAGAAGCACGCATAAACCCGTTTTCATAATTTCCTTAATTTCTATGTCTTCCAATATAATGGCGCTGTTTTATTATTTCCCTGTTTCTCACGTGTGTATGGGTTTCTTCAGCTTCCCTCTGCATCATCACCATCTTTGCTGTTGTGTAGCTCCCTGCTGCATGGTAGGGGTAGGTACAACTGAAAGTACGAATGGTGCATTCACATTGAAACGTACATAGCGTAAGGAGACTTGGATAAGTAAAGGCGACTTAGCGTTCAAGTCTGGTTTCCGTAGTGACCGTTCACACTGCAACAGTCGACTTAGACAGGCCATGCACGTGACAGAGCATATCTCTTCCAGGACTTTGCCGGAAAGTTCAGGGTCCCGCTGTACTACCATCACGTGATCTAGCCAAACATACCTCGCGAAGTGCCTTTAGCCTAAGGGAGAACAAAAGAGACTTAGGTTAGTGTCAGACTTAGTTTAAGTGGGATAAAGGAGACATATAGGCGTCTGAGTTTAGTCTGGGTTCTTTTTGCATTGCCACGATACGCGGCAAAAATGCCGGTGGACTTTATACTGGGGGCGAGTCATGAAATCGCCAATTCGCCAAAATAAATCCCTCCCCCAATATTTCATCCTAGACAATATTACCTTCAACGGAGACCGTAACCTTGTGAGAGGCTGAGCCGACAGCATTGGTAGCCGTACAAGTATACGCTCCAGCATCGGACGCGTAGAGATATCGAATTTGCAGAGTATTGTCTGATGTAATAGAGAATCGGTTGTTCCCACCGGGCAGACTCATATTATTGCCTCGCCGCCATCTCACAACCGGTTGAGGATAACCGGTAGCCGAGCATGGTAAGCGGACGGTAGCCCCCACAGCGGCGGATACTTGACTGTCGGAACTGCTGATGAGAGGACGACCTACAAGGAACAAGCAGTTTTCTACTGTTGCTATGTACCTAATCTTGGTTATTACTGCATACGTTCAAGAGTGACTCCTAAACAATCAAGACATCTAGTTAGATATTCTATGATATAATATCAGTGATGATCGCTTGGTAGTCACCTCTAACATCGAGAACGATGGTGTGTCGACGAGAGGGATTGTTGAGAGATCGACACTCGTAAGAGCCGGAGTCTGCCGCCTGCAGTTGGTTTACCCTCAGTTCTCCGCTCGATGTCAACGAGAAGCTAACAACAAAGATCTAAGTGTGTGTGTGTGTGTGTGTGTGTGTGTGTGTGTGTGTGTGTGTGTGTGTGTCGCGGTACAAGGTAGACAACATACTCTTACCGACTCCCAGTAATAACGGGCTGCCCATCCTTGTACCACTGTATGTACAAATCGTCTAGTAACGACGGACACGTTAGCGCCACGCTCTGACCAACCGACGCAGAAGCACTGGTAATCGTCTGCGGACTGTAAATGACGCTGGAACGCGACTGCGACACTGAGCAAAACCCGACCATCAATCACACCACGCGTACATCAAACCATACACAACACTCACCCGTCTGTGTAGTAGTCACCCGTAGATCCCATCCCGAGCCTATAACTCTACCTGTTGTCGAACTCTCTGCGTAACATCTATATATCCCTCTATCCGATTGAGTGACACCACTAATCGTGAGCATCCCGCTCGGATTGACAGCGTAACGACCTCCGCTCACAATCGGAATCTCATTGTGCGTCCAGCGTACATCATTCGACGGAATACCGTTGAAACTGAGTCTACACGAGAAGCGAACCACCGACCCGGAAGTGACCCGGTACTCTTTGAAATTGCCGCCGGTCACTGCGACTTCGATCGAATGCGTTGCCCTACCGTGAGTATTGGACGCGATACACGAATAGACGCCGGAATCGGTCGAGCGCGCGTTAGTAATCGTGAGTTTCCCGGCGCCGTCGCTGACGTGGCGAGAATCGTACTGAATCGGAGAGTTGTCTTTGAACCATGTTATACGGGGAGTAGGATCGCCGGTGGCAATACAACTCAATTGAATACTATCGCCTACTAAACGGCTTAGACTCGTCTGACTGCTCGCAATCACCGGCCGATCTGTCGCACACAAACACATCAATAAGCACAAAAGAGAATGCAGTGAAACACTGACTAGCCTCGGCCTCCCAGACACGTGTAGCGCCAATTACAGTATTTCTTCGAATAAACGCCGCGGTGTTTAGATTTTGTCTGTACGTACTCTCAGCTGCGGCGTTTAAACAAGGGCGGTGTTCACATGGAGTTTAATTAACCAGTTAAACGTAGTTGAATTCGTCTGGAGATGCGCTGCTGAGAGCACGCGCACGGCGGACTCACAAGGGCCTGCGTTGAACGGAGCATGCGCGTCGCCAGCGACCATCCGGCACGCCACAGCGCAGCAAGCGTCCCAGAGCGCGTATGTTTCGTTCCGTTCGTGGCAGACGGCGAGTAGTCAAAAGAGAGAATATCAACAGAGCAAGTTCGCACTCGCGGCGGAGACAGCCAGCGCCGCTGGATTCACCACTGGCAGGTCGCCTGCTCAAGAAACAGCAGGTAGATGACTCAGCTTTTTTCAGCGTTTGCGAATCATCTCAATTTCGCGTGCTGTTTCTGCCGTCGCGGTGTTTTTCGCGCTTTTTTTGGGTGCCACATGATCGCGTATATCCGGGAGAGGATATCGCGCGCGAGCGGGTGGCGCACAGCGCGCAACAGCGTACCTGGTTGTAGCGAAGATATTTGTTGCAGCGGTTGCAGCGTATAGGGCGTATGAGCAGCTAGCTGGTTGCAATGAGATAGGGGTAGCTGCTGTAGTATGCAGGATCAGCAGGCGGTCCCCGTTGTGTGGCGGGACGGCTGGTGCTAGGCAGGTTGGCTCATGCACGATCAGCAGGCGGTCCCATTCTGTAGCGGGACGGCTGGTCCGGGGCAGGGCCGGCACCAGTCAGGTTTGCTCACGCAGGGTCAGCAGGCGGCCTACTTTTGTGTGGAGGGACGGCCGGTCCAGGTCTGGCGCAGGGCCGGTGCTGGTCAGGTTGGCTCGCGCACGATCAGCAGGCGGTCCCCTTTGTGTGGCGGGACGGCTGGTCCAGGGGCTGGTGCCAGTCAGGTTGGCTCACGCACGATCAGCAGGCGGTCCCATTCTGTGGCCGGATGGCTGGTCCAGGTCTGGTAGCGACTGGTGAGTATGTCATTGCACCAACATGCAGGTTGCACGTATGTTGAGACGATATGCAGATAGCATAGCTCTCGATTTCGCAGAGGAGTTTGTGCTGTACGCACCGAGCGTGAATGGCTATTTGGGCGCGATGTCGTAGATGGGCCGGAGGTCTGTATGCAGCGGTGTTCCTTTTGCGTGCGTACAGGGGGAATGGAATGGGTGGAGCCATTCGTTTGCACGTCTAGTTGTGCGCAGGAAGCGGTCGCCACCGTGCACGGTAAGGGCAGGTGATCATGGACATTTTTATCTGGGGACAGGCAAGGTTCCGGATGGCCTTGAGGGTGGGCATCTGTAAAGCGCAGGTTCCGCTCGTACACCGTATGTAGTAAATCGAGATCCGCAGAGCAGACAGGGTAAAGCGATTGGGCTGGTAGCCTTTGCGGAACCGTCGGGAGACGGGGGCGCAGTGCCAGCAGTGGTCAGCAAAAAAAGGAAAGCGCATATGTAGAGATGGCGACGCCGCTTGTGGCTGTAACGGGCCGTCGGCCGATGCGGCAGTGGCGGGCAATGCATAAGCGGAGAAGCACATACGTGCATATGGAGAGTTTTACAGACAGGCATGTTGTACGTAATCAGCAAAAAATAGCCTTAATGACCAACGGGAAATGCAAACGCATGACGACTGTCATGACGGTTATGCCATACTGCGGAGCCATCGGCGGATGGTGGGCGCGGGACCAGTGACGGTCAGCGAATGGGCCAGGCTGGAAGCCGCGGCACCGTAGGCAGATGGTTGATGCGGGACTAGGCAGCGATTGTGCCGGTGGTGGCGCTGGCAGTCTATGGATGCAAAAGTGAGCGTCCACGTTGAGCATAGTGGCGCGAGGGCGGCGTGGAGGACACGCGTTGCACGAATGGCTAGTAGCAGGCGGAGCGCGCTTCCTTGGCTTGCGTGTGTCGAGGCTGGTTTGTGTGTGTGGCCAGCGGCGACGGCGATAGATCACATGCAAATGCTCACGGACGAGGTGGAGGAGCGGACGCGTCCGGTCGTTGGGAGAGACGGCGGGGCGCGCCGTTCTTTCTAGGCGAGTTGCTTTTCGCCTATGCCTGAGAAATGGTTCATGCGAACCCAAGGGGGAGAGTGTGGAGATGACAGATCTGCTGCCAGACAGTGTCGAGTTGCGACGACTCGATGATGGCGCTCCGCGGCGCCGACGTGCGTGTCAGGTGGCACTGAAGCTCGCAGGGCTCTGCTTTGCTACAGGCACAGTCATAATCGCTGAGAAGCATCTCAACAGGGTGAAAATACCTGCTGGCGTACCTGCGGCTGATCGTAAGAATTGCAGCTGGCTGATCGACACCAGATTTGGGAGGTGCGTGCAGGAGAAACCTTCTCCATGTATAAATATTCGTCGGGCTTTGCTGGACCGTTGTCGCGATCTGGGGCTCCGTCGTGTGGACGGTGCCTGGAAACTGACCATGCAATCGAAGAGTGTGCTCAGTCGATGCGGCGCCGCGGTCGAGCTCGCACGTCGCTCTTACTCCGGTGCGATTTCTCACCGCGTCCTGCGGCGGTGCCCAGGCGGAGTGCCGCTGTATCGTGGGTGGATTCTGTGTTCGTGTAATGGCGCACCATCGTGCACTTACATCACGCGTGTGGCACACGCAGAGTGCGGGTCCGGTGGCTGCGCGGGAGGGCGCGGCTACTACGGTAAAAAAGAGGGTTCAAAGTCACAGACCGGAGGGTAGACGAATAGCTGCCCGTGGTGGGGACTGGTGGCGTTTGGGGCTGAATCGCCGACGATTTGTTGCGGTGTGTTTGCGTGCTGGGATGGCCCGCTCGCTGCTCCAGACTTGCGGCGGTTGGCCGCCTTCCCTCAATAGCAACGCAGTCGGATGCGTGGGGCCGCTGGGCAGTGCAGGACAATTCATAAGTTCAGCTGCATTGCAAGGCCCACATCTTGGGTTGGAGTTCTCATTGCGCCCGGGGAGATGGTCCCGGTGGCGTTGACCGTGGTTGTTTTTGGAAGCAGGCTGCGCGGCCGGTTTTACGTTCAGTTTGAATTGGACGGCGGCGCGCAGTCCGTGCGGGAGCGCGGAACGCAGTCGCTGACGCGGTGTTGCAAAACCTGGTGGACTGGTCATTGGTTGTTTGGTTCATTTCGTGACCCGGCTCCGTGTTCAGTGACATCAAACGTGGCGGCGTTGATATGCGACATCGACTGGACGTCGGACTGCTGGAACGATCGGTTTGTTGCTTGTTTGGCGCTGGGTTAGCCTCGTTCACGTTGTGTGCATACCAATCAGGGTACTCAGGGTATTAACAGTCTGCGAGCGAACCAGTGTCGCACCAATCTGAATCCCGACATCTGAACGGGCTCTAT